>NW_008355775.1:2246805-2250524 GCF_000622305.1 Nannospalax galili
ATTTAGTATCCAAATCAGAGAAATGTTACCTGGGTCTAGAGAATAGTTACCAATTTATAGCTCACAGGCTCTGAGAGTATCATACAATTGGTTAAAATGGTATTAATCCACAGGTACTGTAAATTTTTGTGTAAATTGTATGGGTGTTCCCAAACTCTTGGTCTTCAGATACCAACCACCCAGCATACCAGACTGATAGGAATTTCATTATACTCACTACTTGGTTTCCTTCCCCACTTTCCTACTTCCCCACTCTTGTATCAGAATCCTTAGGCTCTGTGTATTAACACAGCATAGCATACGTCAACACATCCCTGGACTCCCTTCCTGAACAGCAGCAATATCTAGCCTGTATTCCCTTTGTATCCAGCTATCGTCTTGCTCCTGAGCTGCTTGGTTCCATGTGACCTCAAGACTTGTCAGACTGTATCAAGAAAACTTGCTTTCACCCCTGTAAAAACTTTCACGCTTAAGTGACTTGAATATCTTTGCTTTAGTTGGTCCTGTAATACTGTCTAATTTTGTTATAATACCTCAGTTTCTTTTGGCAATATATCCCCTTTATATTTAGCTTATATGGGCACAATTTTCCTGAAGTGGACACATAATTCAATCCTGCTCAATAAGAACATTCCACCCCTTGGACCACAGTGATTGACTCAGAGATGGGTAGAAGACACAAACTAAGCCAACCCAGGAACTATGCAGATATGGGAAAGAGTGTGTTTCTGCTGGGGAGGGGAGGGTTAGAACTGGTGAGAGCCAGGGAGTGAGCCCACAAGGAAATGAGATCAGCCTAGAGAAAATCAGCAGCGAGAGGCACAGAGATAGGCATTTTATCTGAGCTTTGTTTGCAGCTATGCTTAGATTTTTCAAAAGCGTCAGTAGACAAGCTTTGGTGGTAATTAATTCTGCTTTGCAGTGTTAACAGCCTCATCGATAGCCTGCAGGCACACTGGGCTCCATGCTTGGATAAAGGTGAGGGGAAATTTTAAAAAGACTCTGAAAGACACATTAAAAATTCAAAAAATACCTTTTGACATACATCTAATATATACCATTGTGGTGTTGTGAATGAGTGTCCCCCATAAGCTCCAAGTATTTAGACACTTGGTCCCCAGTTTGTGGTGCTGTTTGGGGAGGGTCATGGAACCTTCAAGAGGTGTAGCCATGCTGGAGGAAGCACATAGTGTGGGGTGGGTTGGAGAGTTCTTAAGCCTTGCTGATTTTTCAGCCTCTGTCACTTTGCTTCCTGTGCCTGCTTGAAGATGTGAGCACTTAGCTTTCTGCTCTGGCCACTGGTCACCATGCTTCCCCACCATGATGGGTTCCTTCTCCTCTGGAACTGTAAACCAAATAAATCCTTCTGTAAGTTATCACAACAACAGAAAAGTAACTACTACAATTATTTTTCTGGGTGAAATGATGTGAGTTTATCATCCAAGCACTCAAGATGCTAAGGGAGGAGGATTGAGAGTTTAAGGTCAGCAGGTCCATATAGAGAGACGCTGTTCTGGTGGGAAAATACTGTTTATTCAGGCTGTATGTAAATAATATGTAAATAATAGATTCTAAATTAATATTTGAGAAGAACTTAGTAGGGAATAACCAACTTGATCCATTCCCCCAAAGTTCTAGCTGGATTCTTTTAGACTTTCTTTTTATTTATATAAATTGAGAAATACTGCAACTTAAATCTTTAAAATTTCTTTTACCTGCCAAAGAAGCCAACCCTCAAGACTGACATCTTGATGTTTCAACTGCTTGAGGAAGATCACCTTGTCAAAATTAGTCATTTCCTCCTGTCTTCACTGGATATAGCAGATTATAACAAACAGCTCTTCTGTGTTTTTGAAAACATTTTTTCACATAGCAAAATTGGAACATTTCATTTTTGCTGTTTTGATTATTTAGATACATAAATAAGTTACCTATATTTTTAAATATATGTGAATGCTATGGTAATCTTAAAATTAAACTTTTATTGCAAGGACAGTGAATATATAAAAAATTTTATGATGTTATGTATTTGTTTGACCAGTACTGTTACACAGTAGTCTCTCCCTCCCTCCCTCTGTCCAGCCCTTCCTTCTTCCCACCCTTTTACCTCCACTTCCTTTCTTAAGAGTTCTTGGCCTTGAGGAGCTGGAGCCACTAATGGAAAGGATTTAGTGTCCTCACTGTAAACTAAAGAGCTCCTAATACCTGCAGGGTTCACCCACCACTAAATCCTCAACAGGGTTCAAAGTTGTGCCTTTGGAGGCACAAGTTGTCTCTTGAAAATTAAAGCCGTTTGTGAAAGATTTTCACCTCTTCTCTTAAATCCTCTTCACACTTTAAACTTTGCAAAAAAAGAAAACATTTCAGGTTCCTCTCAGAGAAAAATGAACTAAATTCTACTGCTAAACCCATCCAGTGTCCAGCATCTCAGATGACAGTATAAAAGCCTTAACAAAGGAGATTAATAATAATAATGAACTAAACAAAATGAACTTACCCATTACCTTCTGAAGAGAATGTCTATGACTCAGGTAATTTTAGGATTACATTTTGTCAGTTTCCTTTCAAGATTCTCCTAGAGGGAAAAATAATCCATAGCTGATGTCCCACAGACTTACAATAAGGACTAATACTTTTTAATCTTCAGAGAATGAAAAGCTGCTTTAGAGTGCAGTTTTCCTGCCTTGATCTCTTTGACTAAATATTTAGGGAGACATTTCTGATCTACGTTTACCTCCATGCGCACAACTGCTTTGACATGAAAACTCATTTATCTGCATTTATTTGGGCTATATATAAGACTCAGCAGATATAGGCAAAACATCAAAGATGTTCTAAGCATTTTAGATAGTCTAATTTAATCTTTGAAATTTGCTAGTTTTAATGTTGATTAGAAGAGTGAAACATACCCTATACAAAAATATCAGAAAAAAAATTTTTTTAATGTAAATATTTTCAGTAATTCCAGTATCTAATGATGACCACTGTTCTTCTGGCTGTTTTATTGTACGTTACACACATTCACACACACACACACACACACACACTTGTAAATATTGGAGCCAATGAGTACTTTTAAGAAGAAAGCTAACAGTTTGACAGATCATTCTGGTATGATATTCTAGAACAGATTATTTGTGGCTATCAACTGAAGATGATAAACTTCCCGGGCCTTTGCACTAATTTCATAAATTATGCTCCAGGAAATACGTACCAACACCCAGTGTGATTTGTGTTCCCTAGTTCAGGCTACCAGGGTCATCATTAAAAGCATGCACTCACTGTCTTTAACATGGCCTGGGAGGGAGGCCTTCACTGTCCATGTGTTTTGTGTTATAGTCTGCATGTGTCCAGCATAAACCTGATTTCCCTTTCCACGTTTTGTCCTGCTGTTCTCTACATTTGCTCTTCCTTTTTTTTTTAAAGTTAATTTTTAAAAATTATTTATTTAATAACCACATACTTAGAAGAAGCATTTCATTACAACAGCATTGACATATTCAATAACAATTTTCTGAGCTAGGCTGCATCTCTTGCAAAATTGGCCGTACATTTTCAGGTTTACAGTTGAATTATTACAGTTATACAATATTGTACTCAGTATAAATCATATAAGACATAAAATGAAATGAGGTTTTAAACTTCAAAAAAGATCTCCATTTCATTATTAAAATACACAGTTTCATACAGAAAAATTCATTTTTAATACAATCAACACT
>NW_008355775.1:2250896-2251108 GCF_000622305.1 Nannospalax galili
AGTACATCTCTTTCACAAGTTTTTAATCTTTAAAAAAGATCTCCATTTAATTTTAGAGTATATTGTTCTTTGCAGACAGACTCATTGTTTTTGCTACTAGCATTGAGATGTTTGCGCTTGCATCTCTGATCTGTATGTATCTGATTATTACTAGTCATAATCGGTTCCACTTGGATCCTTGGCACCTGTATATCTCTAAAGTCATCAGATAG
>NW_008355775.1:2251386-2251956 GCF_000622305.1 Nannospalax galili
CGTGAGTTTAGTTAGCCTATCTAGAGGTCTTTGTTTTAGGAGGGTCAGCTGTTCCTTTCCTAGCAGCAATCAGCTGTCAATACTCCTTTAGATAAGGTTGGGGTCTGCTGTTCATTTTCCTAGTTCTATGCTGGGTTACTATCTGGGAGTCCCTTTGGCCACCCTGGCCAACAACTCAAAAGAAGGTATCGCCTGCCTGGCATTATTGCTTGTTATGTAGCCTTTAGCATATGGACTCTTAAGAAATTATATTGGCCCCTTTAATCTTTGGTCATACTTTCCTTTTGGGTGTTTAAGGCCATACAGTTGGTCCAGATAAAGAAATTTATTTTTACTCTTAAGGTCATTTGAGGATCTGTTCCTCAGGAGTAACATGGGCTTGGAGGAGGCCCTGGCTCCTTTCTTTTACCAGTTCTGCCTATGTGAAGATAAGTTAAAGGTCCTGCTTGATCATGGTTGGCTTCACTTAGAAGCATGGAGGAAATGAATCCTCTGTGTTGACCCTCCTCTTTGTAGATGGGACCCTGGTTCAAGTCCATCTGGTGGGGTCTCCTCAGCCTCCTTGATCAA
>NW_008355775.1:2252436-2261016 GCF_000622305.1 Nannospalax galili
TTCTGGTTCCTTTAGTTATGTCTGGTTACATACTTATTTATCAGAGTCTGGTTCTAGGATCCACATATGAGGTAGAACATATGTCCATTTTTTTTTTGAGTTGTGTTACTTCATTAAGTATAACAGTTTCTAGTTCCATCCATTTACCTGCAAATTTCATGATTTCATCTTTCTTTACTGCTGAGTAAAATTCCATTGTATAAATGAACCACATTTTCATTATCCACTCGTCAATTGAGGGACACTTAAGTTGCTTCCATCTCTTAGCTATTGTGAAAAGAGCAGCAACAAACATGGATGTAAAAGTATCTCTGCGATAGGATGAGTTCTTTGGGTATATTCCAAGTAGTTGTATAACTGGGTCAAATGGTAGGTTCATTTGTAGTTTTTTAAGCATTCTCCACAGTTTTCCATAGAGGCTTCATGAGTTTGCAGCCCCACCAGCAGTGGATGAGTGTTCCCCTTTCCCCACATCTCTCCAACATTTGGTATCATTTGTTCTCTTGATCTTAGCCAGTCTGACTGGGGTAAGGTGGATTCTTAAAGTGGATTTAATTTGCATTTCCCTGATTATTAGTGATTTTGAGGGAATACAGCCCGAATGGATGTGGGAAAGGACTTCCTGTAGGCATTCCTCTCTTTCACCCACAACTACTGACTTCTGTCCTTTACTTCATGACATTATTTCCCTTCCTATTTTGCTAGAGCTTCTTCCTCTGATTCACTCTCCCACAGGCTTCTGCCTGTAGCTTGTCTTTTCTCTCTGGTTTCATCCTCTTCAATCTTCCTCGTTTACTGCTATCTAGTCCCAAGGCTTAGGTACTATTTTTAAACAATGATTTCCAATGTGCATCTAATCCACACCTCTCTTTTCAGCATCCAAATTACTTCTAACTGTCTGCTGGAAATATTTATCCATTTTAACTTAAACTGTTCATAGGAGTTAGACTCTGAGGCAAGATGGGTTATTTATGGGGCTCAACCAGGAAAGTGGAAAGGTAAGGAGGTATGCCATTGCACTGGTCTTCTTAGGAGCTTTATTTCTGGGTTGGATAACTAGTATTTAACAAAGAGTCTGTACTTTGGAGAGTCTCAAGAAATTTTAGTTTGGTTGAAGTAGATTTAAAAAATGTTTATTTCCTTGTACCGTCTACACCTTGTTTATCTTTGAACTGTTAGCTATTAGTGGCAATTATTACATGTGAACACTGAGCAAAACATCTTACTCGTGTCTAACATTTGTTGCTGGAGACCTCTATTGTATCATGTATTACAAGTGGGTGTGTTCCTTATCAATGACAAGAAGAAGACACTTTTCCTCACTTTTACACTTCACCCATAAGCAGTTTTTATTCTTTTTGAAGCGCTCTGTGATACGAAAGAAAGGGAGCTAAGAAGTTAATAGCTCTCAGTTGCGTCCCATGCTACCTGGTTTGGACCCATGCACATTTTGAGCTGGTCATATGAAACTGAAGGTGATAGTCAAGTGTTTAGTAGCCAGTCTGCCTTAGCCACTGACCATTCTGAAGATGCTCTGCTGGGAGACCTGAGAGAAGTCTTCACGGCCCCCTACTTAGCCAGGTCTTCATCCTTCAGTTGCTAGATTATGGGAGGTCTCTGACGGTCCAAGGGAGTGGCTGTGGCAGTTGAGTGATGGGGTTTTTAGGGAAGAAAGACTTATACTGTGGCTCTTGCCAAGTACAGAAGTCGTGTGACCTCAGTCTCTGTGTATGGGAATTTGGGGATGAGTTTCCTTTGAAAATATTTCCATGTCTTGTTATAATAGGAATCTATACATTAAATAAAACATTGGATTAGAAATTGGATAATATGGGGCTGGAGAGAGAGTGCAGTGGTTATGAACACTGACTGTTCTTTCAGAAGACCCAGGTTCAAATCCCAGCAGCTAACAACTGTCGATAACTCCAGTTCCAGGGGATCTGACAGGCTCTTCTGCCCTTGTGGGCATTGCATGACACGGGTGCACTTACCTACATGCAGGCAATACACACATACACATAAAAATAAATTTTAAAAAAGAAATTGGGTAATGTGCTAGGCTTGGTGTTATCAGACTTTGTTGCACAGAGTTGAAAAAATCATTTGAGCATTTTGAGCATTAGTTTCCCAACTAAGAAATGTCGACTGCAAATTTCCAGTTATTGCACTCAATTTCCAATTTATTTAAATTTTTGCATTCTTTATTGCGTGTGTGCGTGTGTGTGTGCGTGTGTGTGTGTGTGTGTGTGTGTGTGTGTGTGTACAGGTCAGAGGACAAGTTGCAGGAGTCAGTTCTGTCCTTCCACCCATGTGGGTTCCAGAGAGTGAACTCAGGTCCTCTGGCTTGGCAATCGTCTCTGCCCACTGCATCAGCTCACCAGCCCTCAGCACTCTGTTTCTCAATATGTGTATTTGACAATGTTAGGAACCTAGAACTTAATCTATTTTGAATTATGTTCTCATGATAACATGATCAATTCTTTTGTTTATGTTATGTATAGATATATTTACAACAGGAACTAGATCATTAAACATATTCTTTAGTCCAGCTTTTGAGCACATGTCTTTCCCCAGCTCATTAGCCCAACCCTTGGGAGTGTCTTTCTCTTTCTGAATAAACTGCATTTCTATTACTAAAAATATATTAATAATATATGATATATAATGTTTTTTATAATGAACTGGTTTTGGTAAAATAATTCCTTGCTTAAAGTCTTGACTTGCAGTACTTAACTACACTTAAAATAGTTCAATAACTGAAAACACTCATACAAAATGCTTATTTTTGAGCATATATTTCTAAATTAAACCATTAAAAAAATGATGAGACATTCATGAACATCTGAGACACCTGTTCACGCACACTTAGGAAAGGGCAGATAGGACAGGATGATAAATAAATCTAATTTAAAAATATATATATATATTTAGGATTACATAAGGATATTAATTTATCTATGTGAATTTATCATTTTTAGCCTTCAACTGGTAATTTCCTAGAAACTTACACTAATATAATATGTGCAAAATTCTATGACCATCTGTATCTTGGTTTTTCCACAGAAACATGTAAAATCTGTGTTATACTGAGCATTAGGGGCAGATAGCATCAAATATTGGACATAAATGGTAAGGACTGTTGTTTAATATTTGCGCTTAATAGTTGCTGATTATAGTTAACAGTTTGAAAATTAAGAAGGACTAAGTATCTCTAGAAGGGAATAAAAGGCTATTTAAAAAAATTACTCATACTATTTTATGTAAGAACAAATTGTATGTCATATGATTCATAAAAATACAGTTTAAAATATCATGTTAGCCGGGCATGGCAGCGGCGCATGCCTTTAATCCCAGCACTCTGGAGGCAGAGGCAGGCGGATCTCTGAGTTCAAGGCCAGCCTGGTCTACATAGTGAGTTCCAGGACAGCTGGGGCTACAGGGAGACCCTGTCTCAAAAAGACCAAAAAAAAAAAAAACCAAAAAAATAAAAAAAAACTTTATGTTGCCAAAGAATTTTCTTCCCTAAGAAAACAGTAATGAATAGACTATTTTAAGCAAGGAAACTAGAGTTGTCTTGTAATGCCAAAACTATTAATCTTTGCAAATAAAAGTATATTTTCAAATGTCTTTGTGGGCTAGCTTTGTGTTGAGTATGTGAACAGGAAAGAGCAAGCTTGTAGGCTTCTCTTTCTTTGAAGACCTACAGTTTCTCACTCCATCCTTGACATGTAGTCATTATGTTGTTTATGAAAGTCACTACAGTTCCATAGGATGTATGCAAGAGATTTCATAGTAAGGTATAAAAGCTTCTTCCTAAAGAAATTACCTCAAAAGCATGCAATTTACTAACCCCTGGAGACACCACATTCTGTAAATAGCACCAAGACAGCTTGCCTCATGTTAATTGCAGCTGAGACTGAACGTAAGCATATCTGTAAAATACTGTAAAATTACTTCAGATCTTGCCTTTTTACATAGGCACATATATTCAACCATTTTAAACACTTTTGTAATATACATTATAATAAGAACATTTTCGAGCTTTGAATCAAAAGCTAAGAATCCATATTACGTTACAGGTACAAATGCCAGAGTATAATGGGAAAATAAATGCAAGGAAGACATTCAGTAATTTTTTCATGGATTTATACCCTTTTACCTATGCATTGATTTCATGTATAGGTTTATTACACTAAAAATAATTAAAAGTTCAAGGTTAAAATACTTTTGGCTATGCGAACTTGACTCGATAAACTGTAACATAAATGACAGAACGCATGAAATCTTGTGGGCAGACTATGGAGAGGTACAGATGGGGGAAGGCATCTAAAGATGTATGAAATGCACAAAAAGAAAAAATATATTGAAAAAGAATTTTGGCCTCCATGATCCAACTTTGTCAACAGAGACTCAGACCTATTGTCAACCTAACAAAATGGATACGATTCCCCAATCCCTTATGCTAAGAAATGATTATAAATACCATGACCAGAATAGAAGGAAGCAGGGCATTAAGTGTTTACAAGAGATATGTCTGTCTAAGGTGACACACAGTTCAGTCTTCATCTGTGAACCAGTGCCTGTGGGCTCACAGCATTTGCAAAGATGTAATACATTCTTTTTCTCTCTCCTGCCCTAACTTTAGTCTACAAGGAGAGAAAAATGTGCATATATACGTATACGCACATATATGGAAAAACTAAAAGTCAGAGCATCAGGTTCTGTGTGACATTTGGAGTGAGGATGTAAGGTTGAAAGTCTTTCCTGATGGAACTGGAACTAGGCAGTTTTCTGTGTCATTAATCTTTCATTCCAAGACAACATTTCTTTGGCTGATTTTTTTTTTTTTTCTTTTTGTCCTTGCAGATGTTGAAAGGGCTTTTAGGTCAGATGCAAATACAGATGCATTACACTGACAGGCCTGTCAGTCATATCTTGTTTAAAATGCTTTTTGGCACTCAGGGCTTTGAGACTCATAATCATGCCTCTTTACATTAAATTATAAAGTCCTTTAATGGCTATTACTGGCCTTCTAGGGAAGCCTAATGCAGCAAAGCCTGAAGTTCCTTCTTCAGACTTTGTGCAAAGGAGGTCTGTAACAAAAGGTACTAAAATCTAGTACAAAGCAGTCTTTTCTTCTAGGAAATAGTCAGAAAGAACAAGCACAAAGACCACACCGAAGTGAACATAAGCATTTCTCAAGTTCTGTTGTACATATCTGTCTCTCCAAACAGCTTCCAAGGATCTAAAACAGTTGTCTAGCCCAGTAAATCTCTGCAAACTATGTTGTGGAAGCAGACACTGTCACTGTGGAAGTAAATGGTGGTGATTTATATTTATACTAGGAATCTTTTTTATGATTAGGAGAGCAGAGACTATGTCTATAGTTCTTAAAAACTGCAATGATATTGCAAGTCACTACATGGTAATTATTTACATAAATCTTTTCTTGCTATTTCCTTTCTTCTTATCTTGCTAATATTTATTTTGACTTCTTTGCGAAGTGACTTTGACTTCATCCAGGATGAGAGCAAGGCTGAGGGAATGGTACCACCCAGGTAGATCCTCATAACAAACCTCCTGAGTGTTTGATCCTTTTTTTCTTGAGTTGTTCTCCTGTGTATCATTTCCATAATTTGAGATGTGAATGGAAGTTTCCTAGAAAAAATACTGGCATTCACAAGATTGATTGCATTCATGAATATTTTATTGCATTCTCCACATTTGACAGCATGACTGGGAATAATAAGACATTTGAAGCATCTCTGAACCAAGCAGAAAGAGCTAGAGTAAGAGTGACCACAGTCATTTTCTCCAGTTATTTATAAAACCCAAATTTGATTCAGGTCAAATGGTTAATATGGGAGAATGAATTCATGTTAAGTTTTCATTAATTTCAAGAAAAATTGGAACCTTAATGGATATAATCAGTAGCTCTCAACTTCCCAATCTTACTTGAGAAACTGTTAGAAATTCAGATTCTCAGGCCCGACCCAGACTTATTGAATGAGAAACCCTAGGAAAAGAAGTCCAACAACCAGAGGTATAAATAAAACGAAGTTCCTCTCTGTTACATGTTTATAGGTAATTTGAAGCAAAAATGTCACCAATCTGAATAAAACGTACACAATTATTCTTAGTTTTTATCTGGGTGACATGGCAATATAAACTCAATTTTAAAAGTAAAGTTTTAAAGTCAGATACTGATTTAAATGAAAGTCTTTTCATTAATTACCACCTAACATCATCAAGTCTTTTCACTTGTTTTGAGTTTAAATAAAGAAAAAAGTGGTTTTGTTGAAATCAATGTTAACATTCTGGATTCCTACCTTATTTTTCTTTCTGTATAGTTGCCATAGTCAACTGCATACCAACTGCACAATTTAAAGGTGAAAGGAAAATTCACTTACATAGATATCTGAAGGAAATTATTACTTCCATAAAAATCATTCACTTTATAGAAAAATTCCAGAATTTTCTATGTGAAGAAAGTAGAGTTTATGAGAACATGCATGATTCTTGAAGCAACACAAAAGAAAACAGGTTGAATGGTGTTTATAAATAAAACACAATCTTGGAGTTGTGGTTCATGGAAAATGGTTTAGATTTTGAGAATAAAGGGGTACCTATGATGCAAAACAGGAATACTTTAAATGTAAATTTCAATCAACTTAAGGTGCATGAATGTAGATTTCTAGAAATTGAGAGATGAGGAAAAGCCCATTTCTTAAGGGAAACAATAATCTCCACTCTTCTGTTTATATCTGGAGGTAGATTGGTTACATGTTCCTCACATTCAGGAGTTTGCCAGCAAATCATTTCTCTGGCTTGGGACCACAGTGCACACTTGGTAGTTTGGTAGAAGGAATCATCAAGCAGGACTCAGAAAAGCTAAATTCTATTCTCTGCTATCTTTGTTTTTGAGACGTTGTTGAAGAAATAATTCAATAACCCCTTGCCTCTGTCCCTACTCATGAATTTTAATTGCCTTTCTTATCCGTCAAATGAAAGGATTGCACCAGAGATGCCGCCTCGTGATGTCCAGCTCAGCATGCTTTCTTTTCTTTCCTTTTGTCTGGCTACTACAGGAAAATCACTTCTTAGTTTAATTGTAATTCATTACTGTTTTCAGAAAAACATGATGATTTGTGCTATCAGGAACCGCTTTCCGGGTCCTGCTTCTGCCACTCACTCTCACTCGTTGCTTCTGGGGGAACAAAAGCACACGCTGATTGGCTAGGGTTAAATGCTGAACTTTAAGTTATGAATTGGGGAAAGTCCCCACTTAAAGTTCACATTTATGAACTCTGACCTCAGTAGCACCGAACTTTAACTTCTAAGTAGCTAAGCTCATAAGCCACAAGTACCTACTAGCCTAAGATAAAAGAAATTTCCTTGACTGTTCAACCCAGTTGTATTTCTCCCCTGTGTGCATTTGGTATGCCCATTAAGCTCTCACTTTTCTGAAGTCTAGGATGACCACTATGATTTCACCTTGCCAAACACTGCAAGTTGCTTTATGATGATATATTTGCACCACGTAGATTTGATTCCATCTTTAGTAGGAGTTCCACATTTGATAGTTGAAAGGTGATAGCTTGAATTGAAATGTATATTGTATATGAAATTTAAGAACGCAGACTATTAAAATACAGATGTGGGTGCAAGTATCTCATGCTTGTACCTAGAAGCGTTGACTCTAAAGAAGAAATGATGCCACCTTATCCAGTCTTTGCCCTCTAAGTAAGCAAATGCAAACCAGAGAGCAAATACAACAGCATGAAAGGAGCATAGCCAGGATTCCCACAGTCATTATTTCTATTCCCTGAGGAATTTCCCAAGTGCTAACAAATTCCAATCTGTGAATGTAAATATTAGCTATTGAGGTGGGGTTTATATGACATAAAATAATAAACTAATGTTTGCACTTAATTTAATCTAGGGGAGGACTTCTTAACTGTTTCCTTTTCCTTTTGTCTTTCATGACATTCATCATAACAGTGATATAGAGGGAAGAAATTAATGTGAGAGAATAGTTTGCCCACAAGTAGAAGGAAAGCTGAACAGACGTCTCTCCAAGCATATTTAAAATCTACACCCAAAGAATAACTCCTTGATATGCATGTTGTTAATTATAATAAGCATGTTACTTCCATGTTTGCATAAAAAGGAGAAACATTGCTGTTGACAGAAGCTATGGATATATGTCGTCTTCCATTCTTCTGTTTTCTTACTGAGTAACAACAATCGGCTACAACTTAAATTTACCAACAACTACTGGAGGTGAGGTGCATTGGTTTACAAACTTGCAGGTCCTTGAAAGCAAATGTGTTCAAGGTTTCTATGTTCATTATATAAATCCAGGCCTTTCAGAATTCATTAGAAAGCCATGATTTCAACACATCTACTCAGAATAACAGGTGAAGGTAATAAGGTGATGAATTGTGTACTATCTACATCAGAGATGAGAAAAAAATTGGTATTCCTTGGAAAAATTGCCTCTTAAGCTCAGCATATTAACATAAAATGCCTTTCACATTTAATTTCAAAGAAAAAAAATATATTTAATTATATATTTAA
>NW_008355775.1:2261313-2267197 GCF_000622305.1 Nannospalax galili
CTGAGCTCCTTGGCATCTGAGCATGGATATAAAGTCATCAGGTGGAATTCAATGGTAATGCTTTTCACATCTACTAATTATTAAGGAGCAAATTTTTATGCTTTGAAGAATTATTTTTTATCAATTAAAAAATTTTTAATAACTACATGATTAGAAGAGGCATTTCACTACAGCTTTAACATATTCAGTAACACAATCCAGAGCAAGAGAACATCTCTTTCAAAAGTGGCTGCAAGTTTCTAGGTTCACAGTTGAAGTAATACAGTTATACAATATTGAACTCAGGATAAGCTCTGTAAGACATGAAATTGAATGAGTTTTAACCTTTAAAACAGATCTCCATTTCATTTTAGAATATATTCTTCCTTGCAGAAAGACTCATTCTTTTGCTACTAACACTGAGATATTGGCACATGCATCTCTAATCTGTCTGTATCTGATTACTACTAGTCATAATCAGTTGCACTTGGATCCTTGGCACCTGTGTATGTCTATAAAGTCATTGGGTAGATTTCAATGGTAATGTTTATCACCTGTACTAATTAACATGATGTAAATATCCATGCTTCCTCCTCAAATATAATACACTTTTTAAAATTTGTTGATTTTTAAATTTTTTTGTGTGTGTATCACACAGAACATCCCAAACCATCATATTCAACTACACACCCGCTTCCCTGATGGCACCCTCCCATAGCCTCCCTCTCCCCACTAGAGCCCTTATACTCTGATATCCCTGCTACTGTCTGTCTGCTGTGTTGTCGGTACCCGCAGCCATTCCCCACTACTTGCCCTTCTGGTGAATCTAGTCAGCCTATCTAGAGGTCTTTGTTTTAGGAGGGTCAGCTGTTCCTCATCTAGCAGCAATCAGTTGTCAATATTCCTTTAGATAAAATTGGGGTCTGCTGTTTATTTTCCCAGTTCCATGCTGCATTACTATCTGGGAGTCCCTTTGGCCACCCTGGCCAACAACTCAAAAGAAGGTATCTCCTATCTGTCATTGTTGCTTGTTATGTAGCCTTTAGCTATACATATAGACTCTTAAGGAATTATTTTGGCCCCTTTAATCTTTGGCCATACATTCCCTTTGGGTGTTTAAGGCCATACAGTTGTCCCAGATAAACCAATTTATTTTTGCTCTTAAGGTTGTTTGAGGATCTGTTCCTCAGGGGTCACATGGGCTTGGGAGGAGACCCTGGCTCCTTTCTTTTACCAGTTCTGCATATGTGAAGATAAGTCAAAGGTCATGCCCCACCATGGTTGGCTTCACTTGGAAGCATGGAGGAAATGATTCCTCTGCGTTGACCCTCCTCTTTGTAGACTGGACACTGGTTCAAGTCCATCTGGTGGGGTCTCCTCAGCCTCCTTGATCAAGAGGACAGGTGACTCACCAAAATTACAGGACATTTTGAGAGATGCTCATAGTCCCTTGGAACTAGTCGACCTAGGAGGGCAAAGAGTAAAAATTGTCCTTTATGTCCCTCTGAACAAATTATAGGCCTCAAAATATGTCTGTTAAACATCCAAGAAGGTTAGTTCCACCAGTCTGGTACTTTTGATTACTGTGTGTCATGTAGATAAATCTTGGGCAAACACCAATTGTTCTCAGATAAACCTTACCTAGACATGTATTTCTTGATCTGCTATGTATAATTTGTCAGTAGGTTGAAGGAGTAATATGGTTCCCTCTGGTTTTCAAAACTAGCTAGGCATTATTTATCTTTCACACTGTCTCACTTCTCCATCATGGTTTTCCCACTTAATGTGCCCCCATTTTCCCCCTTTCTCCCTTACTAATACCCTTCTCCTATGGTCCTACCTCTCGAGCTCCTTCTTTCCATTTATCCCCTAGGTTACTTGTATACCCTTCCCTCACCCCTCCCTTAAACTAACCCGGCTTTTATCCATATCTCCCTTATTAATGCCTGTTTCCTACTGTTCCCTTTCGGGTTCTTTCTTTTCCATTACCTCCCTGTGTCCTTTCCATTATCCTGGTTCCTGTAGTTATGCCTGGATACATACTCACTTATTAGGATTTGGTATAGGATCCACATATGAGGGAGAACATATGTCGATTTTTTTTCTAAGATTGTGTTACTTTACTTAGTATAACAGATTCTAGTTCCATCCATTTACCTGCAAATTTCATGATTTCATCTTTCTTTACTGCTGAGTAAAACTCTCCATTGTATAAATGAACGACATTTTCATTATCCACTCATCAGTTGAGGGACACTTAGGTTGCTTCCATCTCTTAGCTATTGTGAAAAAAGCAGCAATAAACACGGATGTACAAGTGTCTCCACAATAGGATGAGTTCTTTGGGTATATGTCAAGGAGTGGTATAACTGGGTCAAATGGTAGGTCCATTTGTAATTTTTTAAGAGTTCTCCACACTGCTTTCCATAGGGATTGAACAAGTTGGCATCCTCACCTGCAGTGGATGAGTGTTCCCCTTTCCCCACTCTCTGTTCAGCTTAGCCCATCTTTTAATTGGGTTACTTCTTGTGTTGATTCTCTGTTTTTTGAGTTCGTTATATATTCTGGTTATTAAACCTGTCGGATGTGTGACTGGTGAAGATTTTCGCCCATTCTGTAGGTTTTCTGTTCCCTTCACTGGTTGTCTCCTTTGATGTACAGAAGCTTTTTAGTTTAATGACGTCCCATTTGTTAATTCTTGCCCGTGTTTCCAGAGCAATTGATATCTGGTTTGGAAAATCCTTTCCTATTCCTATATCTTGTAGGTTTCTCTCAATGTTTTCTTCTAACAGTTTCAGATTTTCAGGCTTTACATTGAGGTTTTTGATCCATTTGGAATTGACTTTTGTGCAGGGTGAAAGAATGGGGTTTAGTTTCATTCTTCTACAGGTGGAGATCCAGTTTTACCAACACCATTGCTGAACATTCTGTCTTTCCTCCAGTGACTATTCATGGCCCTTTTGTCAAATATCAGGTGGCTGAAATTGCGTTTACTCATGTTTGGGTTTTCAGTTTCATTCCATTGATCTATGGGTCTACTTTTGTGCCAGTACCATGTTGTTTTTATGACTATAGCTCTGTAATTCAGCTTTAAATCTGGTATAGTAATCCCCCCAGCATTGCTCTTAGTGCTCAGGCTTCTTTTTGCTATCCAATGTCTTTTGTGATTCCATGTGAATCCTAGTATGTTTTTTTCCAATTCTGTGAAAAATGTCATGGAGATTTTGATTGAGATTGCATTGAATCTATAAATGACATTTGGTAGGATGGTCATTTTCCAATATTAATTCTTCCAATCCCTGAGCATGGGAGGTCCTTCCATTTTCTGATGTCTTCCTCAATCTCTTTCTTCAAAGATTTAAAACTTTCATTGTAGATATCTTTAATATCTTTGGTCAAGTTTATTCCAAGATTTTTTTTTTTTTGCAGCTATTGTGAAGGGGAGTGTTTCCATCTACTCTGTCTCTGTTTGCTTCTTATTGGTATATAGAAAGGCTACAGACTTTTGTATGTTAATTTACTAACCAGCCACTTTACTGAACACGTTAATAATTTCTAGGAGTTTTCTGGTGGAATTTTTGGCATCTCTTAGATATAATATCATATCACCTGCAAAAAGGGATAATTTGATCTCTACTTTTCCAATTATTACTCCTTTAATTTCCTGTTCTTGTCTACTTGCTCTTGAAAGAGTTTCAAGGACTATGATAAAGAGAAGTGGAGATAGTGGACAGCCTTGTCTGGTTCCTGATTTCAATGGGAATGCTTCCAGTTTTTCTCCATTTAGAATGATGTTGGCTGTGGGTTTGTTATATATGGCTTTAATTATGTTGAGGTATGTTCCCTCCAGTCCAATTCTCTCTAGAACTTCTAGGACTTTGAACATAAATGCATGTTGAATTTTGTCAAAGGCCTTCTCTGCATCTATTGTGATGACTGTGTGGTTCTCGTCTTTGAGCACATTTATATGATTTATAATGTTTATTGACTTACGTATATTGAACCTTCCCTGCATCTCTGGGATAAAGCCAACATGATCATGTTGGATGATTTTTTTGATGTGTGTCTGTATGCACTTTGCAAGTATCTTGTTAAGAATTTTTACATCTATGTTTATTAAGGATATGGGTCTACAGTTTTCTTATTTGGTTGTATCTTTACCTGGCTTTGGTATTAGAGTGATGCTGGTTTCATAGAAGGAATTTGGAAGTTCTCCCTCCCTTATTATGTTTTGAATAAATTAAGTAGTATTGGATGTAGAACTTTAAATGTCTGATAGAATTCTGCTGTAAATCCATCTGGTCCTGGGCTTTTTTTAGTTGGGAGGTTTTGTATTACTGTTCCAATTTCTTTTTGTGTTATGGGTCTGTCTAAGCTGTTAATCTCTTCTTGGTTTAGTTTTGGTGGTCCCCATGCCTGTAGATATCCATTCATTTCTTTTAGGTTTTCAAATATAGTAGCATATAGGTCTTTAAAGTATTCCTTTATAATGTTGTGTATCTTTCTGATGTCTGTTGTGATGTTTCCCCTTTCATATCTGATTTTGTTGATTTGGAGGTGCTCTTTCTTTCTTTTGGTTAACTGGGCTAGCGGTCTGTCAATCTTGTTTATCTTTTCAAAGAAGACTTTTAGAAGTTGACAATCACGTGGTCTTACCAGTAGAACTACCAATTCGAATACTAATCTCTTCTTTTGTGGGTTGAGTTGCAGTGTTAAGTCATTTATTTGTGTTCTTTCCGATTTTTTGATGTAGGCACTTAGAGCTTTAAACTTCCCTCTAAGAACCGCTTTCAGCGTGTCCCAGAAGTTTTGTCGTGTTGTATTGTCCTTTTCATTTAATTCCAGGAATACTTTTATTTCTTTCTTAATTTCTCTTTTGACCCGTTCATCATTCAGGAGTGTGTTGTTTAATCTCCATGTGTTCGTGTGGTGATTTTGGCTTCTTCGGGTGTTGACTGGTACTTTTATTGCATTGTGGTCTGATAGAACACATGGAATTATTTCAATCTTTTATTATTTGCTGAGCTTTGTTTAGTGCCTAAGTATATGGTCGATTTTTTAGAAGGTTCCATGGGGTGCTGAGTAGAAAGTATGAAGTTTGGTGCTTGGGTGGAATACTCAGTAGATGTCTGTTAAGTCCATTTGATATATGATATTGTTTAATTCAGATGTCTCTCTGTTAACTCTCTGCTCTGTTGACCTATCTAATGGAGACAGTAGGGCATTGAAGTCCCCTACTATTATTGAGCTGGGATTAATCTGGGTCTCAAAATTCTATAGTATTGTTTTGATGAAGTTGGGTGCATCAGTGTTTGGTGAATATGTGGTCATGATTGTAGTATCTTCTTGGTTTATTGTTCCTTTGATCAGAATGAAGTGGCCCTCTTTATCTCTTCTGATTACTTTTAGTTTAAAGTCTATTTTGTCAGATATTAGAATTGCTATGCTTGCTTTTTTCTTAGTGCCATTTGCTTGGTATAATTTTTCTGTCCTTTTACTTTGAGATAATGTCTGTCCTTGAAAGTGAGATGAGTTTCTTGCAGACAACAAAAAGATGGGTTTTGTTTCTTAATCCATTCACCTAGTCTGTGTCTTTGGTCTGTGGGGTTCAGTCTGTTAATATTTAAAGTTATTAATGAAAGATGAGTATTGAATCCTGTCATTTTTATTTCTGTTTACATTCTTGATATAGCTGTACTTTTCCACAGTTATACCTTCATTGAATTTCTTTCCACAACCCCTTGGGTATAGTTGATCCTTTCTTCAGCTCTTTGTATTGCATCCAGAACTCTCTGAAGGGCTATTTTTGTGAACATGAATTCCTGCAGCCTATTTATGTCATGGAAGATTTTTCTTTCCCCTTTGACTATAATAGACATTTTGGCTGGGTATAGTAACTGGGTTG
>NW_008355775.1:2267670-2274652 GCF_000622305.1 Nannospalax galili
TCTTCCAGTCTTGATACTCTGTTTTCCATTTCATTCATCCTATTGTTGAGGCTTTCTCCTGTCATTTCTAATTGGCTTACTGAGAGTTTCACTTCCTTCTTCATTTCAGCCTGAGTATTCTTCAATATTTCTAACTCTTTTATGAATTCATTCAGAAGTTTATCCCTATCTTCCTTTAGTTCTTTGATTTCTTTGTGTGTTCTTTTCAATTCACTGAATTAATTTATCATGTTTGCAGTTGTTGTTTTGATTTCCATGTCTTGCATTATATCTAGGGGGTTCTCATTGTACTCCTCTAGAGGACTATTGGTATTTGGTAGGGATATATTATTTTTGTTTTTCATGTCATTATTTTTTTTCTCTGTGATTTTGACATTTGAATTTCTTTTGTAGTTTCTGATTCTTGTGTGAGTCTCAAGCCTTCAAATTTAGGTCTGCTTCTTTTTGTGAGCTTTATGTGTCTTTTTGGTTTACTTTTGTGCATGAAAAGCTAGTTCCTCTAAGCTTCAGTTTCTCTCTTTTGATTTTATGAGTGGCCAGATTGCTTTTGTCTTCAAGAGTTCCCACAGCGGCCCAAGTCAGATGAGGATCAGATGCTCTCAGGCTTTCTCTTAAGGTCTGGATCCCTCCAGGAAAGATTTTTGGCCTCTGGATTTTGGGGGTTGGACTGGCCTGGAAGCAGGGCCCAGGAAAGATGCTGGTCTAGGACTGCTGATGCCATGCCACCCAGAGAGGCGAAAAGGAAGATGGGGGTGGGAAAAGTTCCCAAGGGCTCCTGGGGACTGCAGGGAAGAACTGGGTTGGTCTGTATGCAAAGAATGAGGAAGCTGAGAGGTCAGCCCAGGCATCCAGGAAAGAAGCTCTAGGGTAGTACAGGCCCAGGGAAGTAGAGGGAGCTGAGGGCGGGGCCAGGCCCAGAGTACTCCTGGGGACTCGAGAAGGAACTGTGTTGGTTTGAGGCCAGCTGGTCTACATAGTGAGTTCCAGGACAGCTGGGGCTACAGGGAGACCCTGTCTCAAAAAGACAAAAAAAAAAAAAAAAAAAAAAAAAAAGAAAAAAAAAAGAAAAGAAAGATGGAAAGGATATTTCAGTCCAAAAGAAGGACATTTGTGAGATTTTGAGACAATGACTAGAATTGTATATTACATTAAGTGCAGCAGTTGTGAATTCTGGGCACATGGGCAAGATGAGAAAATCAGATATAGAATTAGGCAAGAGAGAGAAAAATTCACAGTATGGAGTCTCTCATCAAAGAGATCAAGGAGGCGTCATGTGATCTTGATGGCTATGAGATGCCATTTACATATTTAAACCATCAACTAGCATAGTATAATTAGTATTTTGTGATCTCTGAGGCAGCCCTGTGGTGTGTTCTAGGTTGCAGGCAGGGAGATTAGTCAGGAGATTAGTCCTCCAGTAAGAGCTGAGATGACGATTGGTAGATGAAACATCTTTTTGATTAACAGTCTATCTTAGCTGACTGTGTGGATGAGGCTGGAACAGAGTGACTGAGTGAGTCGGTGGAGAGGAGGCTAAACAGACCTGAGTGCTAAGCAGGGTCCAGAATACTGAGAATTTCTTAGTTCAGGATCCAAAATTTGTGTCTTACTCTGAATGAGCTGGAACAATAAATACGTTGGGTCTTGAGTAAAGGAAAGACATGAGCTGTCTGCATTTGTGACTGTTGGGGTCTGGAGAATAGACTGTAACCAGGAAGGTGGAAAGAGAGAGATAAGGGGTGAGCTAGAAGTCTGAATGTCAGTACTCTCAACACAGCTGCTCAGCAAATTCATCATGACTTAATGCATCTGAAAAATTGATAACAGAAAGTCTTCCCTTAACAGACTCATATATAATATGCATACAACTTGTTGTAAACACATAATTTACAGAAAATTTCTTATAGAATGAAGTCTTTTGACATTTCGTCAAGAATTTGTAATATAATATCCCCCAAAGTAAGAAAAAAAAAACATTAAGCATACCAAGTTTAACAGAAACCCTCAAAATATAAGTCATCAAAAATAAGTTCTGATTCTTGCTACTGTTAGTACAACATGAGGTTACAGAAAAATCCCCAGTTCTTTGAACTGTGATAAATGAGCAGTAGATTAAAACAGTAGCAGAATCTGTACTGAATTAATATTTCATCCATCCAAATTCCTGTGAGATGTTCTGATTTCTCTAGCAAACTCAGCTGTACCATGGCTGTTAGGTGGGCTGACATCACCTGACAGAGTAAGTCAGTCTTCTTTCAAGTTACAATTGCTGAAGGAATTGAATGGTTCATTTTCAAAAGGAAATGTATCCTCAAGCTTCTTATACCACAGACACAAGGTCCTCCTGAAGCCAATGTCTGTAAGGCTGTACATCTGGAACTCATTGCTGAGCAACTGCACGGCTTCCCTATATAAACACTGCCGTTTTCTTTCTTTTCTTTTCTTTTCTTTTTTCCCTTCCTTCCTTCCTTCCTTCCTTCCTTCCTTCCTTCCTTCCTTCCTTCCTTCCTTTCTTTCTTTCTTTCTTTCTTTCTTTCTTTCTCCCTCCTTCCCTATCTTTCTTTCTTTCTTTCTTTCTTTCTTTCTTCTTTCATCTTCAATTCAGAATGTTAGTGAAAAGTCCAACTTTGATAACCAGAAAATATTAACTTGAAAAATGTATATCATGATCTTCTTCTATCTCAGGATCCCTAAATGATAAAAATAAACTCTGAACTGAATGCTTGGCATTTGACTAAAACCAGAAGATTTCCTTTTGTTGATGCTACCAAGTATTGACAAAGATATTTAAAGCACAATAGAAGACATGGCCGTTTGGTCTTCAAGACCGAAGGAAAATATGGAATGTGTTGTTTGTACTCGTGACCTCAGAACCTAAAGAAATCATTCAATTCACAGTATAGTGTTATAAGGGTCTTGTTGTTTTTGAAGACAATACATATGTGCAGCCGTAGACACAGCAGGTTTTCAACTGCTGTCGCTTGACAAAGAGCAATTATGTCTTGACATGATATGGTAATAGTTTCAACTCAGACACATCTTCTAAGGCTGGGAGATTTAGTTCCTTTGATAAAACTGCTATGCTTTGATTTTGTTCATTCTCACAAACCCAAGGACATTTTTATTTTCAATAAGATATAAAATGTAAGGCAAATGCATACATTGAGAAATCACTTAGCACTTAATATCAACTGTAAATTTATGATTTCAATGAAAAAATATAGATCTTGTTATTATGAAGTGTTATGATTATTCTATTTGTGGATCAAATTACAGTAGAGAATTATTTAACACAAAATAAAGAGAACCTGATGTTCTAAGAGTTCTACATATATTAATACATTAATACCTAAATAACCTCATGAATATGTATTATGATCATCCCAATTTTATGAATGTAAAAGTTGTAATACAGAGAAGTTTGTAATACCTGTAGAAGTTTGTGGAGATTGTTAGAGCCAGAGCTGAGATATGTTTCAGATGCAGTTCTGCCATGTCATGCTGGGTTCCAGAAACTCTCAAGATGATCAGTCAGATCTGAGATTCTGAGATTCAATTTCTGTTACTTCCAACAATATTTACTTTGTCAATCCCTACATTTAAAAGTGGTTGGGATGTGGAACCGGAGAGAGGGCTCAGGGGTTACGAACACTGGTTGTTCTTGCAGAAGACCCAGGTTTGAATCCCAGCACCCACATGGCAGCTAACAACTGTCCATAACTCCAGGTCCAGGAGATCCAAAGCCTTTCTGTCCTCCGAGGGCATTGCATGACATGGATGCACTTACCTACATGCAGGCAATACACACATACACATAAATAAAATAAAATAAAATAAAATAAATATTTAAAAAAATGGTCGGGATGTAAACATTGAAGAGTTGGCTGAAATAGTTTTCGTCTAAAGTTTGGGGAAAATTTCAGAATTTTGAAAATTGATTTAGAAATCTTATTTCTTCTTTTGTTTTTCATTTCTGGGTCATGTCTTATCAGTAAGAGCATGTATAATAAAGATAAAGCTCAACATTTAAAGAACTGTTTACTGAGAATTCTACTTTTAAAACTATTGTAAGGAAAAGTATGAAACCAAAGAAGAGCTACTTGCTACATTCAGTTTCAAAGTAATTTATTGAATTTTTGCATGAATATAATACAGTTCATACAATTACATTGCTTCTGAATTTTCACTGCCTGAGCATAACTATGTAAACAGCACTCAGATCAAGAAGCACAGCATTGCCAGTATCCGACAAGACTCCTCTTGCACATACCACCTCCAAGGGCAATCACAATCTTTGCTTCATCAGTATAGATTATTTTTGCCTGCTTTTGTCTGACTTCATTCATTCAACATTACATTTATGAGATGTACCCATATTGTTCTGTGTAGTCCATCTATAACTGTAGATGGACTATTCTAATTACTCCCAGGTTCTGTGATACATACCTGGGATTTCAGTACTCCAGAAGATTTAGGCAAGAAGATTCTGAATTCAAGACCTGACATAGTGACTTCTGGATTGGCTTGAGTTCTGAGTTACCAAGTTCAAAAGTTCAACCTTGTCTCCAAGCATAAAACAAAAACAAAAAACCAAAAAAACCCTCTAATTACTATATAGCATTATAATGTGTGATACAATTTATTTTACCCATCCAATTTTTTGATGGTGATTTGGTGATCTTCAGTTTTCATAAATGATGCTACTATGCTTATTCTAGAACACATGTTTTTAACATGTATGTATGAGTTTTCTTGGCTATATACCCATCAGTGAAATTACTTTTCCAATACAGTTGAATCAATTCAGTATCTTGGGAATTTACAGCTTTGAGGTTCGTTGTAAGGCTGTTACAATAGGGTACAGCAGGGGCTCATTACTTGGAAGGAGTGGCCTTGAGAAATGTAAAGGTACTGTCCCTTGAGATGAGTAGCCTTACACAGCAGCCACACATTCCAACTTAAACTGTCATATGCTGCCAATGTAGCTTGCTTACCCCTTCCTCTGGGAAATTCACTTTCCTACTCACTTGGCTACCAAGCCATTTGAGAGTCATATGTTCTTGTCATCCTTGCACTGTAGGTTGGAAGAAAAATGGGCTATCTGCTCAAATGTGATTATCAATCCCTTCTCTAGAAATTCACAGTTGGAAGCTGTGTGTGAGTTTTCCTGGGAAGATACAAACATCTGCTTACCTCAGACATGGCACTTATACCAGGCCAAAGAAATAATTCCATCCAAATCTAGCTTGGTTATCAATTAGTTTACTTTGGCTCCTAACAGGAGCATTGGTGACTCAAAAGCAGCTGCATCACTAAAAGCCCATTATGGATGATGACTCATGAAAGCTGCATCCCTGGAGCTTCCTGACCAACTTGCAGTCAGCTCCACCAGTCTCTTCTCTCCCAGGAATAGTTTGCAGTTTAAGTAATCCTATGGAAGGGGCTTGAGAGCTTTGTAGTTTTCTGAGCTTCCTGAACATCCAGCATGGGAAGTTTTGTCAGCATCCCAGTCTTATGAGCCTCTTTCTTTCCTCCAGGAGGAGGAAATGTTTCAATTAGAAGGAAAGAGCTGTACAGCAGGAGCAAGATATAATTAACCATCCCTCTCCAGGTGGTTTGATCTGTGTTATGTAAACTTGAAAGTTCCCAGTTGCCTTATCTACTGTTACTGACTTGGAAGAGCTGGAGAAGCGAGAGAGAGAGAGAGAGAGAGAGAGAGAGAGAGAGAGAGAGAGAGATCCGAGACTAGGAAGGGCTTGAGGAGATCCGAGTAAACAGGGAGAGAGATAGATAAAGAGACAGAGAGAGAGGGAGAGAGGAGAGGGAGAGACAGACAGACAGACAGACAGACAGTGATGAAAAACAGAGGAAGCTTCCTGACAAGACTTGGGTCTCTGGTTACAGACTTTCTTAGGGCAAAGTTTCTGCTTTCAGGCTCTACATATCACCTCTAATCATTATAATGAATTACTTCCTTGTTGCTTATGCTAAAACAATTGGTTTTTGCTACCTACAACCAGTGCATATAAGCACATAGGTCATCTCAGTAAGGGGCTGGGGCTCTAGGAATCATACCTAGAGAATTAATGATAATGTAACTAATTTGTGCCCTTCAGCTGGTGGGATCTAGAAACATCTAAGTTACATATTCTGAACACTATAAAACAAAAAATAGCCTTTGTTGCAAAATCCACATTGTCCATAATACAAAAACAAATTAATTCCTCACTTGCTTTTAATTTTACTTGAGACCAGAAAGAAATTTCTTATGAGTCTTCATCAAGGGGACTCGGTAATATACTGAAAAAACACAATGCCAAGTAATCATATTTTTAGTATATTTGTCTTCATGTGCATTTCCCCAGACCTTTGTTTTAAATGAGCTCTTGGTAAGATCAAAGTAAACAAAGATTTCCCTTTATTGGGTCCAAGCATTACAAAGTCATTAGTCAGGTTGGCCACACAAAAAGCTTTGAGTCAGAGTTCTCCTTCATAGTAATACGTAGACACAAGTAGAACAAACAGGCAAGGGCTGCTTGCAATGAGACTCACTTAAGGGACTGGAGGAGGCTTGCAGCTTGTCCCAGAAGGAATGATTTACTAGGGAGGGCAGTGCTCATAGATGTTTCTACAAAAACCAGAGATTTAGTATTTAAATATTTGATCTTTTTTTTTTTTTGAATGGGAAGGGCAACCTGAATTGCTTTCCTACTTTATTCCTTGAAACTACAACATGGTTATCATAAAATAAAAGTTATTCAGAAGAGCATAAAATGGAGAGTTAAATGTTCTCTAACCACTATCATCACTTCTATTTCCATGTTTCAAAAGCAAAGCATAGTCATAAGTTCTTGTATTTTGTTTCAAAACAAATAGTACATTTGTTAGTATATATGTGTGATCAATTAATGTCTTTTTGAAAAATGACCTAATTACTCATAATGTTTACTGAAAAAATACTGCAGAGCACTATGTATTATAT
>NW_008355775.1:2274948-2286741 GCF_000622305.1 Nannospalax galili
TTTTTTGAGACAGGGTCTCCCTGTAGCCCCAGCTGGCCTAGAACTCTCTATGTAGACCAGACTGGCCTGTACTCACAGAGATCCGCCTGTCTCTCTGCCTCCCGAGTGCTGGGATTAAAGGTGTGTGCCACTATGCCGGACTGCATGTACTTTTAAAGTGGCAAAAAACATGCATTGTACACTCAATTTGGAAAAAATGCAAGAGAGGCATACCCAGTCTTTTCATTTCAAGTCTTGCCCCCACTTCTTGGTGATTTGCTTCTTGTGACCCTCTAATTTCTAATTTGCTTTTTTGTGACCTCTGATTTCAATTACCATAATAGTTCTCTCAATCATCTGATGAAAGTATGTAATGAACATTTGCCATTGATAACCATTCATTATGTCTGATGATGCCTTAGCATATGAAGACAAGAGCAAATTAGCTGTAGGAATGATTCTTTATGATAATTGAACTGTAATCTGGATCTCCTATGGCACATCCTGCCTGTAAGTTCCATCTTTCTAGAAGCATCTCCAAGTACCCTGCTCCTCTTTTCTGAACTTCAGCATGTTCGGTAGATGTTTATAAAAGGAGAGATCATTCCCACACAATGAGCTCTCTACTGGCCCGTCACAGAGAATCAATTTCTGTTTTGGGGGTAGATTTTAAGATTTCTGTATGTGAAGCCCATACCACCATCAAAGAAGAGAGAAGTTAAACATCTCCTCCTAAAGAAGGGAAGCTCTCATTTTCTATTTGAATACAGGTCTCAGGCAAATTCTTCTAAACTTTGTATTTCCTTTAAGGACACAGAGAAAGGCCAACCAATTGGTAATTTCCAAAATGAAATGCAAGCTGACTGTCCTACCACATAGTTCAATATGTCAGCAGAATGGCAGATGAAGCTTTTTCATTCAGTTATTTAGGGTTCACATGTAACTCCATTCATAATTTCAATTACCATAATAATTCACTTATAGAATAATGTTCAAAACTCAAAAATCAAAGAAATTTCTACTGCGCTTTCCATTCTGGCTAACTGCACACGTCAACACTCACTCTGGTGATCCGCGTTGCTTTATTTGTGCTCATGGTTTTTCAAGACTCTTCAGATTCTAAGTACTGAAGGAGTCCTATGTGACAACTGGAGAATAATCAATGACAGTGTTTGGGAGAGGCTCCACCCTTCTACTTCAAATGAAGTAGAAAATAAAACCTAGTGGTTAATGACTAGGAAATGAAATCTTGTATGTGTTATTTTCTGTCTCCCTTGTCTAGTTTGCATAATTGTGTATCTTCTATTGAACTTTGCTAAAGGATAAAAATAATTCTCTGTGTTATAATTTTTGGAGGGTTTACTTACAGAACATTCTTAATCATGGGCACAAGTTTTTACCTAATTGCTCTCTAGCTTCCACATGATCCTATCCATGTCCTTGAATATTGTATAGGCCCTCCCTTCTAGACTAAGTAAATCAACTCCATCATTTCATAGAAATATAAAAATCTCAGCATCTTTCACTTAAAAATTACATGTGAAATCTATGTGAGTGCATGTATATAGCTGAAGACTATCTAACAAAAATCTCAGTGGCAGGCAAGGGAAATCTCCCTTTGAGTTGTTAGTCAGAGTAATCCAAGAGACTCCCCAAAATAATATAGGCTGTCACAATAGTCACTGGTTTTCTCTTGGAACTTGAAGACCCTATTGAAGATACAACATACTTCAGACACAGAACTTTGACAAAATGATCTGGAACTGACCTGGAAGCCTCCTCCATAAAGACTAGGTCTCAGAGCATCAGAAGATACTATGCAAGCTGCCAAAAGAAAAAACAAACCTATGATCCTACCCAGCTGTAAAGCCTGTGAACCACAACAATGGCCAGCTCAGCAAACTATCTCTGTTGGTTCAGTAGAGGCACTTTTATCTTGGGGGTAACCAATAGCTGTTTAATTGGACTTAGGCCCCACTTAATGAGAGGGGAACTCATGTGTGGTACTGTAAGCATAGCCAAGTACACATGGATATACTTGGAGAGGTCATAGACCCTAGAGAAAAACAGAAAGAGCCATGTGAAAACAGCAAGAAGGCAGCCACGTGCAGGCCCTCAGGAGAAATCAGTCCTGCTAATTTTCAACCTCCAGAACTGTGATGATTAATTTCTATGATTTAGATCAGCCAGTCTGTGATATTTTGTTACGGTAACTCTAGGAAATAGATACATAAGCCAAAGCTGTTTCCTTCATTTGCAAAGACCACTTCCAACAGCAAGACACAGGGTCAGCATACAATCCTGAGAGTTTATTTATTTAAATTTTTATTCTTTTGTTTTTGAGAATTTTATACAAGAATATTCTATTTCCATCTCTCCTAGTTTCCCTCTAACTCTTTTCATGTCTTCCTGCTCCCTTGTAATTTCTTTTCTTCTTCTTTGATTATTATTGTTATATATAATATAAAGATACATTTATATATGTACACATGCATATATAAATATATATTTATTTAAAACACAATGAGTCCATTTAGTGATGATAGTGTATATCGTGTTTAGGGCAACCCATTTGGGATTAGAGGATTAGATAATCTCTCTGGGAGCTAATCCCTGAAGAAAATTATTCCTCCCTCCCTCAGGATCTGTTGATTGCCTGTAGCTCTTCATCTTAATGTGAGACTCTATGAAATTTAGTAATGGTGGTCCCAAGGAGCTAGCTGAATATGTGAATATACATAGTTAAGAATTTGAAATGCCTTGCATCGTATAATTATCTCTGTATTTGCAATGGGCAGAAAGGTTCATGTAAGAATTCTTGGACCATCGTGATGAACAAAATTTAAGGTAGAAACAACCAAAGTAGAACAGTATTTGCTCATATGTGGAATTCATAACTGTTAAAGATGCATGTGGTTAGGTATACACATTACTTCAAGGACAGGAGGAATAGAACTCTCCAAATTATTTCTTGTTACTTTGTGTATCACATCACTGCAAAATGTGGATAGCATTGAATTAAATACTGTAACTTGCAAGCTAAGTCCAAGGGAAATATTTCTATCTTTGACACACAGTATTTCAAAACACAAAGTTAGCATAACAAAATTAAGCAAATGCAAGGTAAAATTCTCACATGAGAATTTCAATGTGTTATTGCAAGGGAACCTAGATTCTGGGTCTAAAAAATGACAGTTTTGTTGTGGTTTCCTTTCAATAAACCAGGCTTGAATGATGACATCTGTATGTTTATTATGCTTTTACTGTACTGATTCTGTTTTTACCATATTTTATGATAAAAACAATATGGTTGAGGTCCAGTATTTTGTTAGTTTTTGTTGCTTGCAAGTGCTTTCCATAACAAAACATTCAAAGCAGTGAGTAAGCCAGGTCCTGGAGCTTTTAACCTGAAAAAACAAAAAACAGTAAAGCAGTTATAAGCACATGCAGAATATGTTTAAGAACTAATTGATTCTGTCTAAAATTTTTACTTTGTTATAGCCTAAATAGTCATTCTATTTTATAAGAGGGACCTAGGTTTCCCATTTTTACTGTTGTGGAGAGTTTTATACATCTATTGCTGTCTGTTTTCCTTCACAAAATACAATGAATTGAAGGACTTTCTGCAAGTTTCCTCTAGAACAAGTAGAAAGACAAACAAAGGTAGGCAAAAAAAGAGTGCATAACAGTTGTCTCAAAGAAGTATCTCTGCAAATCCAAAGCTGACTGCCAAGTGACTTGCAAACCCACGGAAGCTGAGGTGTTAGGGACAACTGGGGAAACCTGTGTTTGAGGTAGAGGCTGGCAGAATCCCAACCTCAAATTGGGAGACTTTGGTTCTAACTCCTAACATCTGCGAAATTCCACTTCGATGAGTCTATAAGATGCACTGGAAATAAGACTTTATGTATTTCTATACCTCTAATGTTTTCATTCTTTCCCACCTCCAAGGATTTCCATCTGTCTGCTGGGCTCAGATCCTGACCTCAAGCTGCCTATTCTAGAACTATTGTTGGGCTTCTAACTGACTCCACACTAAGTCTGCAGACTTACCCTGGTTTCCCATTCTTTACACCTTTTATTACTCTCAGCAATAGTAAAACAGTGAACTCCCGAGATTTCCACTCTGACACAAGTCTTTAAACCAGCTGCAGAATGACCCTACAGAACACAGTATGAGATTGAGGTAACAGACAAGTTCTTAAAAAGTCAGACTTTACTCGCCAAGGATATACCATGTCTCCTTGTTTGTAGATGATTGTGGAAAATTTTTAAAGTTTTAACGATCTAAATTAATGTTTCTCAAACATCTGGAACAGCACTAAAACATAACTGTAAAATTTAATGTCATGAATGCCGCAGCAAGCAGAAATAAAATTACTAGACGTGTATCTGGATAGTCTGAATCATTACTGCTGAACAATACCTTTTGATCCTAGTGCTTATAGTTGCATTTTTGTCAAGGACTATATCCCATTGATGCCAGAAAGTACCATGCTATTACTATGTGCAACCTAGAAAAAGAACAACAGATAATTTAGAAATGATGATTTTTCACTAAGTAAACAACAGATAGCCCCATTGGCATGACTTCAAATGGAAACAAAACCTCTAATGAAAGTTTAATCTTCCAAAGACCTGTAAAGATGTGTGCATGTGAACTCTAACTCATAACAGCAACTTCAGTTTCACACATCATCTGTCATAAAGTCTGTTAATTTCAATTGTACTTTATAATTCTTTCAATTTATATAAATTTCTAAGTCCATTTTGATTTTGTACTTGTATCAGAACTGTGACAAAAGGCTATAATTTATTTCTTTTTATATATGTATACTCTGTAAAGATGTGTGCATGTGAACTCTAACTCATAACAGCAACTTCAGTTTCACACATCATCTGTCATAAAGTCTGTTAATTTCAATTGTACTTTATAATTCTTTCAATTTATATAAATTTCTAAGTCCATTTTGATTTTGTACTTGTATCAGAACTGTGACAAAAGGCTATAATTTATTTCTTTTTATATATGTATACTGTAACAGTATAATATAAATTATATTAATAATAGTGGATCATGGCATATTTCTCTGAATTTATGAAACACTAACCCAAATGCACAGTGAGTTCTTAAGTTAAAGATAAACCAGGTAGAAATACCTACTGTATAATAAGGAAAGTAGACATGAAAATGGAGCTATGAAATGGAAAAAGTACTTGAAATTTTTTAGTGCTGTGAAAGAAATGCCAATTCTCTGATTACCATTATTAAACATGTCCTTTCATCAGTTGATTCAATAAATTCTATATGAATGATTTAGAAATAAGTTATCTTTAACAAAAAACTATGGCATTGTTTATAAATGATTAAAAACTACAAAAATAATAACATATCCATGAAGTTATTTTGAGTAAAATTCTGACAACATATTGCAAGTGAGGAGAGATTACTATGTAATTTGGAAAGAAATTTCCTGCCTGGGAAATGAAGGGTATACAAGGATTTGGATAGCTGTAAATCAGCATGCTAGCATTAAAAAAAAAAAAACAAAAAACAGATGGAGAGCACAGGTCAAAGAGTGTAGCATAAAAGAACCCGTGGGGCAGGGCCGGGGCAGGTGATTTAGAGAAACCAGATATGATGCATGCCTCTTTGGATACTTCTCATCTATGCGGTTTTGTATTTCTCCGAACCTCTTCTGACCACACTGTCATTTTTCTCATATTCTTGTAGATGCAGTGATAGACAGAAAGGTAGAGTAGCCACAGAAACAGCTCTAAATTTTACATTCTTCCATGCTCTCTTGAAACTTTCTTGAGCGCAAGAGGTATAGATCAGCTTGAGTGATGATGCATGTCTGGTCATCCTGCTGTCCCACCCAACAAGCCAGAACCAGCTGATTTTAAATGCTTGAGTGAGCTCAGTCAAGACTGACTGAGCCTGAGCCTGACCCTGATTGCCAGCGCTACCTATGCAACCTGTAGATTTGATGGTTAATATGTCATTAGTGTTTCACTGCTAAATTTTAAAATTTATTTTGAGATGAGATCTAGCTTTTATCCCAGACTAGCATCAAACTCATAGCAATCTTCCTGTGACATCATCTACCTGAGTGCTTGGATTACAGATATGTGTTGCCACGCCCAGCAAACACTACTAAATTTTGGCTTGGAATGCTATGCAACAACCATTAACTGATATAGAAAAATATGGATTTTTAAAGAAAAGTCTGTGTAACAAAAGGGATATAGAGTTCTATAATTCATTTATTCATCAAGTAGTCAATGGACATCCACTATGCATAAGACCTTGTGTTAATTTTACACAAGGGAATTTCATAGGACTTTTATAAATGAAATGCCAATTTCAGTCCATCCAATTTACTCCAGGCTGGCTACATTTCACAGTGCTGAGAAGCACTATGCAGGGAAACTTGCATCAATAGTCTTCCTCATCTGTGGACCATATGTGTACACTACTGATCTATCAGGTAAGATGTGCCCACTGGTGCAAAAGTGGCTTGGCTGCCATGGGGGTAACCAAGTATTTTCTGATTGGATTTGAGGCCCACTCCCCAGGAGGGAATTTGTCTCTGTTTTGGTAACCTGGTCAAAAGTCGAAGACCGTGGTGGTGAAAAAGCCTTGTGTGGAAACTACTGCTACTGATTTAGTAAATAAACACAATGTACCTGCCAAATTATCTTCTAAACATTTATGTTTGGGCCAGAGATTAGTACTGTTCTCAGCTTTGCTTGGAGAAGCTCATTTTTGCCTTTGGAAGCAGTTACTGTAGAGACTCTAAGTGGTCAAAATGCTGAGAAAAAAATAACTGCTGAATTCTCAGTTGCAAATGGGACATCTCTATTACCCCTTCTAAAACTCAGGAAATATGGTGGAAGACAAAGCAGAAAGAATGTAAGAGCTGGAGGAAAGGGTAGAGTGTTGGAAGGCTGCCTTCCAGTCACCGCATGCTATTACTCTCTCTAACTCTCTGCAGCTGTGATGGCCTGCATGCGACCTGCTCAACATTGGGCTCACTGACAATCTGTGGAGGGGGAGGGCCTCATGAGGCTCCACCTGTCTCTGAGGATTTACAGGAGATGAGAAACATTTTCTTCAATGGCGTAGCCACTGGTAAGTTGCCCATATACCCTAAATAGCTCCTCACTCATGCTCCTGTAAGTAACCCTATTTAAACTCATTAACACTCCAAACAAAAAGACATGAAAATAGAAAGGCATTAGGTAGGAAGAGGAAAGGGATCAGCAGGAATGGGAGGCAGACAAGAGAGGGTTATGAAAATGATTGAAATACATTGTAAATATATATGAAAATTTCATGATGAAATCCATTATTATATATAACTAATGAAGGCTAATTTAAAAATTTCTAAAATTAGGTGAGTTAACCCAATTTATTTTTAGAGATACCACAGTTTGATTTGGTGTTGGTTCCTTTTTACTATTTCATGTTATATTACACTTTTAGCATGTCATCCCAAACCTTTCAACTGGCTAGATCAGAAGTGATGGGCCACACTGTTGAAGATCGCTTGTGTGTGACAATCCATCTTTTGCTGCTTTCAAGAATATGTATCTTACATGAACTTGTGTAGGGAAATAGTCATTGAACTTATATTTGAAGTTTCTTGAGCTTCTTGGATGTATGTATTATTTTTCATAAAATTTGGAGAGTCTGGGCCATGTAAAGTTCTAAAATATGTTTTTCTTCAAGTACTTTTTCTAAATCTTTCTTTCTGAGCTCTTATTGATGGTATACTACAAATCTCAGATTCTCTGCTCATTTTCTTTATTCTTTTCTTTCTGTCCCTCACACTGAAATATTCCAATTGGCCTGTCTTAAAATTTATTGATTCTTTCTTCTGAAAGTTAAAGTCACTCTTGATCCCTTTTAATGAATTTCTTGTTTCAGTTGCATTTTTCACTCCATTTCTTCTTTTTGTAAAAATATATCTGCCTCTCACTTGGCTGTCCATTACATGGTGAGACATTCTTTTCAAACCACCTACAAATTCTTCAGACATGATGTTAGCTATTTGAATATATTTATAATAGCTGATTTAACATCTTTGTCTATAAACTTAATGTCTTGATTTATAGCAGTACTATTGTAGTACTACTACTATACTAATTGTAGTAGTACTATTGATTTCATTTAAAATGTGCTTGTTTTTAGTCTTCCTGTGAATGGACCATACATTTTTCTTTCTTTGTACTATAAGAGGTTTTTTTGTTGTTATTGAAAATTGAACTTTTAGAATAATGTAATGTGGTAATTCCAGAAACAAGTATAAACCTTTGCTCAGCATATGCTCTTACAGTTATTGGTTTGTTTCCTTAGCAACTTCACTTGGCCAGTTCTAGACAGTCTGTGTTCTTTGTCCTAGTCAGCCCTTCAAGTCTCTGTTAGTCTTGACTCGGTAAGCTGTTATATTCCTTCTTCTTTCCTGTCTCTTCTTCCAATGCCGGTCAGAGCCTAAGTAGAAGTTTTCTGGTACTTTGTACCTCCTTACCCTTTCCCTAAAGCTCCCCTCTCTGTCATGTGGCTGCTAGTCCATCATGTGACTGACCTTTGATGTCAAAAGTCATGGCTTTCCCCACCCTTTTCGTCGCTCTCCTCCCCTGGACCTGCCAAGATACACAACTTGCCTGCCGTGGGACTTTTCTTTTAAACTCTAACAAGTTTGTCCTCAAACTTCTGTTTGAGTCTGTTCTTAAATTCTCTTATTAATGAGAGTAAGAACCTCAAGAGGGGACTCAGATTTTCCTGGTAGTGTGTGATGACTATCAGTACTCCGGAAATACTTTCCTCGATCATTCAAGCTTTGATTGCTTGAGTCAATAAACTTTATTATTAGAACAAGTATTATTAGAACAAATCTACAGCAAAACTGAGCAGAACGTGCGGAGAGATCCAATATAGGCTCTGTTCCCTTCTCACAGTATCCTATATCACCATCCTGGTACATTTGTAACAGTCTACAAACCCACAATGAAACATTGCTATTACCCAAATTATACAGTGTATGTTACTGGAGGGGGCTTTGAAGTTTTTATGTGACAGGGTGTCCATGCCCTTTGTGTCTCAAAGAATTGAACAAGACACAGAAAAGCAGTAGGGAAAGTATAGATCATTAATAATGAGAGTGAGAGCATGAAGTACATGCCACAGATGGGAGTGGGCTCCAACAAACACGTGGCTTAAAAGCCCAAGTTCTTTTCTGGGCTTCATCTTATGAGTTGAGACAAAAGGAGAAACTGGTCCCCAGGGGCAGGAATGGAGTAGTTGGTCCTTATCCTAGTGCATAATTGCACTTTTGAATGGATGATCTGTGTTGGGGGCAGGGGCTGTACGCCCATAATTTTAAGTTTATGTAGACCCTGTCATACATATCTGTGAGATGGCAAATAGACTATTCTTCCTAACAGATCACCTCAAGGACGGGTGCCTAGCCTTCACTGGGCTTATGCCTACTACCAGTCAGAGCTGTTTTTTTTAATCTCTCTCTACCAAGTTACGGCAGAAACAATCACAGGAAAAGTGGTACTGGATGTTTCTCTAGGGTTCACTTTGTCTCTATCTCTCATTCTTGAGAATCTATGTCACCCCAAGACTGCAATCAAGAAGGCCATGTCAGAGCTATCAGCTAAATGAACCTCCTTTAAAAAATAACTCACCCATTCCATGATTGTGTTATCAGGAACAGGAAATGGTCTCAGTATAGCTACCCTAAAACTCATCTGTGTTCTGACAATTTATCCCTTTACCTTATCATTGGCGGTCACTATTCTTTCCTTTGTTCCATTATTTTCCTTTTTCCAGAATGTCATATTGTTATAGTAGATAGAATTTTCACATTGTCATTCTGCTAATAATATGCATTTAGTCAGCATTTATGTATTTTTATGGCTTGAAATTTCATTTCTTTTTAGCATTGAATAATATCCATTGTCTGGACACACACAGCTCAAGTTTGGGCAATTATGAATATGGCTGCTGTAAGCATTTATTTGCATTTTTGTGTTAGCACAAGTTTTCAAGTCCTTTGGATAAGCACCAGAAAGTGAGAATGTCAGGTCATATGGTGTGAGAATGTTTAGCTTTAGCAGAATCTGCCAATTGTTATCGAAAGAGGCTTACCATTTTCTGTTCCTACCAGCAACAAACACCAGTTCTTATTTTCTACTCTCTTACCAATATTTGATTTTAATGATTTGGAGGATGGTAATTCTAAGAGGTGTAGAATGATCTCATTGTGGTTTTAATTCACAAATCTCTGATGAAAGATGGGACTATTAAGAAGTGATTAAGTCATGAAAACTCTTACCTCATTAGTGGATTAACAGTGCTACTAAGGGTGTGGGTGACTGACAAAAATGATGAGTTGGCCTGACTTTCTCTATGTCACGCATGCTTGTCTACCTTTCCGCAGTATCATTATACTGTATGATGAGATGCCAGCACCTTGCTCTTGGACTTCTCAGGCTCTAGGACTATAAGCTGAAAACACTTCTATTATTTATCATTTACCCAGCTCCTGACATTGCTTACCATCTGGAAATCTTCTTTGGTAATGTGTCTGTTTAAGTCTTTTGCCCACTTCTAAGTTGGGTTGTTCACGTCCTTTTGGTAGATCTTAAGAGCTGTCTGTATGTTTTAGATATCAGCTCTTCGCTTCATGTGTCATCTGCAAATCTTCCCTTCCAGGTTTTCACTCTTTTCATTCTCTTCATTGTGACTTTCAGTTAAACTTTATTTTTCATATGTAGTATAGTGTGTGTGCATGTGTTTATAGGTTGTGCATGTGTATAGGCTGGAGGCTTTTGTACAGATCTTCCTCAAGTGACAGCCACCTTTTCTTTTTTTCTTTTTTTTATAAATAAGGTCTGACCAGCTGGCCAGAGAGCTCTGGGGCCACCACCAGGCCTGGCTTCTACCTGGGTTTTGGAGATATGAATCTAGGTCCTCATGCATGTGCGGCAGGCACTTTACTGACTGAGCCATGTTCCAGACATATTTTTATGTTAATGAATTCCAGCTTATTAATTATTTATTTCATGAACTATGACTTCAGTATTATGCCATCAATCATCAAACTTAATTAATAATATTGTATTTTTTAAATTATTTATTTAATAACCACATACTTAGAAGAACCATTTCATTACAACAGCATTGACATATTCAACAACAATTTCCAGAGCTAAGATGTATCTCTTTTAAAACTGGCTGTTTTAAATTTTTAGGTTTACAGTTGAATTATTACAGTTATGCAATATTGTACTCGGAAGGATGGACTGGCAGGTTGGCAAGCTGGCAGGCTAGTAGGTGAGGTGACTAAGCAGTCAGATATTCCTGATCAGGGCCAGTTTGGGGGGAAGAGATGACCTGCTCCTGCTGTGAGAACCCTGGGTTTCATCCACTTCTATGTGTTTCTATCTGTGATTATTACTAGTCATAGTCAGTTACTTTCTGAGATCCTTGGCATCTGAGCATATAAAGTAGTCAGGTAGATTTCAATGGTACTGTTTTTAACATCTATGAATAATAAAGGAGCAAATTTTTATGCTTTGAAGAATTATTTTTTAATCATTTTTTTATTTTTAATGACTAAATGTAGAAGAAGCATTCACTACAGCTTTAACATATTCAGTAACACAGTCCAGAACAAGAGTACATCTCTTTCACAAGTGGCTGCAAGTTTCTAGGTTCACAATTGAATTAATACAGTTATACAATATTGAACTCAGTATAAGCCCTGTAAGACATAAAATTGAATGAGTTTTTTAACC
>NW_008355775.1:2286806-2289380 GCF_000622305.1 Nannospalax galili
ACATGCATCTCTAGTCTGTATGTATCTGATTATTACTAGTCATAATCGGTTGCACTTGGATCCTTGGGGCCTGTGTATGTCTATAAAGTCATCAAGTAGATTTCAATAGTAAGGTTTATCACCTCTACTAAATAACATGACATAAACTTTTGTGCTTCCTCCTCAAATATATGTTTTTTTGAAATTTGATTTGTGTGTGTGTGTGTGTGTCTGTGTGTGTATCACACAGAACATCCCAAACCATCATATTCAACTATACACCCACTTCCCAGATGGCACCCTTCCATAGCCTCCCTCCCCCCACTAGAGCCCTTATACTCTGATATCCCTGCTACTGTGTGCTGTGTTGTCGGCACCCCCAGCCATTCCCCATGACTTGCCCTTCTGATAACTCTAGTCAGCCTATCTAGAGGTCTTTGTTTTAGGAGTATCAGCTGTTCCTCATCTAGCAACAATCAGTTATCAATATTTCTTTAGATAAGATTGGTGTCAGCTGTTCATTTTTCCAGTTCTATGCTGGGTTACTATCTGGGAATCCCTTTGGCCACACTGGCCAACAATTCAAATGAAGGTATCTCCTATCTGACATTTTTGTTTATTATGTAGCCTTTAGCTATGCATATGGACTCTTAAGAAATTACATTGGCCCCTTTAATCTTTGGTTATATTTTCTTTTGGGGTGTTTAAGGCCATACAGTTGGCCCATATATACCAATTTAGTTTTACTCTTAAGGTCGTTTGAGGATCTGTTCCTCAGGGGTAACATGGGCTTGGGAGGAGACCCTGGCTCCTTTCTTTTAGCAGTTCCACCTATGTGAAGATAAGTTAAAGGTCCTGCTTGACCATGGTTGGCTTTACTTAGAAGCATGGAGGAAATGAATCCTCTGTTTTGACCATCCTCTTTGTAGACTGGACCCTGGTTCAAGTCCATCTGGTGAGGTCTTCTCAGCCTCCTTGATCAAGAGGACAGGTGACCAACCACAACTACAGGACATTTTGAGAGATGCTCATAGTCCCCTGGAACTAGTTGACCTAGGAGGGCAAGGATCAAAAAGCATCCTTTATGTCCCTCTGACCAAATTATTACAGGCCTTGAAGTATGTCTGTTAAACATCCAAGAAGTTTAGTTCCACCAGTCTAGTACTTTTAATTACTGTGTGTCATGTAGATAAATCTTGGGCAAAGACCAGTTGTTCTCAGATAAACCTTACCTAGACATATATGTCTTGATCTGCTATGTATAATTTGTCAGTAAGTTTTAGGAGTAATACGATTCCCTCTGATTTTCAAAACTAGCTAGGCATTATTTTTCTCTCGCTTTGTCTAACCCCTCCATCATGGTTTTCCCACTTAAGGTGCCCCATTTCCCCCCTTTCTCTCTTACTAACACCCTTGTCCTATGGTCCTACCTCTCTTGAGCTCCTTCTTTCTGTTTATTCCCTAGGTTCCTTGTACACCCTTCCCTCCCCCGCTCCCTTAAACTAACCTAATTTTTATCCATATCTCCCTTATTAAGGCCTGTTTCCTACTGTTCTTCTCTTTCAGGTTCTTTCTTTTCCTTTACCTCCCTGTTTCCTTTCCATTATCCTACTTCCTATAGTAATGTCTGGATACATACTCACTAATCAGGGTTTGACTCTAGGAACCACATATGAGGGAGAACATATGTCGATTTTTTTTTCTGAGTCTGTGTTACTCACTTAGTATAACAGTTTCTAGTTCCATCCATTTACCTGCAAATTCCTTGATTTCATCTTTCTTTACTGGTGAGTAAAACTCCATCATATAAATGAACCACATTTTCATTATCCACTCATCAACTGAGGGACACTTAAGTTGCTTCCATCTCTTAGCTATGGTGAAAAGAACAGTGACAAACATGGATGTACATATGTCTCTGCAGTAGGATGAGTTCTTTGGGTATATGCCAAGGAGTGGTATAACTGGATCAAATGGTAGGCTCATTTGTAGTTTTTTAAGAGTTCTCCACACTGCTTTCCACAGGGCTTGAACCAGTTTGCAGCCCCAACAGCAGCGGATGAGTGTTCCCCTTTCCCACATCCTCTCCAACATTTGGTATCATTTGTTCTCTTGACTTAGCCAGTCTGACTGAGGTAAGATGAAATCTTAAAGTGGTTTTAATTTGAATTTCCCTAATTATTAGTGATGTTGGACATCTTTTATGATGCTTCATAGCCATCTTTACTTCTTCTTTTGAGAACTATCTGTACAGCTCCTTAGCCCATCTTTTAATTCGGTTACTTCTTGTCTTGATTCTCCGTTTTTTTAATTCATTAAATATTCTGGATATTAAACTTCTGTCAGATATGTCACTGGTGAAGATTTTCTCCCACTCTGTGGGTTTTCTTTTCACTTCCCAGGTGCCTCCTTTTATGTATCGAAGCTTTTTAGTTTAATGAGGTCCCATTTGTTAATTTTTGTCCTTGTTTCCTGTGTTTATTTTGCATCATGCCACTATGCTGAAGCTGTAGAAATTTTTGGGGTGGAATATTTGGGATCTTTCATGTATAGAGTCATATCATCTGTGAATAAGGGTACTTTGACTTCTCCCTT
>NW_008355775.1:2289617-2293171 GCF_000622305.1 Nannospalax galili
CTCCCATGCTCTGAAATACAGTTTCATATCTGGTACAATAATCCCTCCAGCATTGCTCTTAGTGCTCAGGGTTGCTTTAGCTATCTGAGGTCTTTTGGGCTTCCATATGAATCTTAGGATGGTTTTTTCCAATTCCGTGAAAAATGTCATGGGAATTTTGATTGGCATTGCACTGAATCTATAAAAGACTTTTGGTAGGATGGTCATTTTCACAATATTAATTCTTCCAATCGATGAGCATGGGAGATCCTTCCATCTTCTGGAGTCTTCTGTATCTCTTTGTTTAAAGATTTAAAATTTTTCATTGTAGAGGTCTTTAATGTCTTTCATCAGGTTTATTCCAATATATTTTTTGAGGCTCCTGTGAAAGGGAATGTTTCCATGTACTTTTCCTGATTCCTTGTTATTGGTCTCTGATTGCTTGTTATTGGTAAATAGAAAGGCCTCAGACTTTTGTAGGTTAATTTTGTAACCTTTACTGAACGTGTTAATAATTTCTAGGGTTTTTCTGGTGGAATTTTTGGCATCTCTTTGTTTAATTCAGATGCCCCTCTGTTAACTCTCTGCCCTGTTGACTTATCTAATGGAGACAGTGGGGGTAATGAAGTCCCCTACAATTAATGAGGTGCGATTAATCTGGGTCTTAAAGTCCTGTAGTGTTGTTTTTATGAAGTTGGGTATACCAGAGTTTGGTGAATATATGTTCATGATTGTAATATCTTCTTGTTTTATTGTTCCTTTGATCAGAATGAAGTGACCCTCTTTATCTCTTCTGATTAAAGTCTGTTTTGTCAGATATTAGAATTTCTACACCTGCTTTTTTCTTAGTGCCATTTGCTTGGTATATTTTTTTCCATCCTTTCACTTTAAGATAGTGTCTGTCCTTGAAAGTGAGATGAGTTTCTTGCAGACAACAAAAAGATTGGTTTTGTTTCTTAATCCATTCACCTAGTCTGTGTCTTTTGACTGGGAGATCAGTCTGTTAATATTTAAAGTCATTAATGACAGATGGGTATTGAATCCTGCAGGTTGTGCAGGCCCAGGGAAGCAGGGGGAGCTCATAACATTATATTTCTTAATGATGAATTTTTCTGCTAAATAGAATGAAAATGTTGATTATTTGGTCCATTTGCTTCAAATGCTTTCCTTTACCTTCAGCTACTTTAAAAGAGAGAAAGAGGAGATTTGCTCAACTTCCCTTTTTTTCCTTCTCTCCCCAATTTTTCTTAGCTATGTCATTTCTCTGCTGCCAGCATGAATACAATTTATCTGCCATTTTGTCACACTCAGCTCACATTTGTTTTTGATTTTGAATTGTATATGACTGCCGCCAATTCTTTTTCATAATTCCTAGGCTGCCTGAAGCTTGTCCTCTAGAAACAAAGACTACTAAACAATTTCTGGGTTCCTGATATTCAAAAACATTTGATAGTGATTAAAGGGCCATTTGGCATTATATAACTTCCCCAACTCACATTTTCTTTCCTGGAGAATCTCGTAGGTGTTTTACTACTTCTGGCAACTGATGAGGGTGTAAAAATGTTTGAGTACCACTTAACTTTTCTCCTTTATACGTTTTCTGATTATTCTACCTGAAATTCTTTCCTTAACTTGAAATCCAACATGGTTTTTAGATGTGTCTTACTGTGCTTAGTCTAAATTAATATTCTTCTGGACAAATTTAGTCATTCATTATGTAGTTTTATTTTTTTATTTAATCAAACTATATTAGAAAAATAATCACTAAATATTAAAACTAGAGCTCATATAGCTTACTGGTTTTCAATGTTTATTAAGTAACAAAAATTTTGAAATTACTTCAGCATTTTTAAAAATCTTTTTTGTGAAGGGAGTTGAACATAGGTCCTTGTGCATACTAGATAAGTGGTATGCCACTGAGCTGCCTCTCTTACCTGCCCTCAACTTTTACTAATTTTTTAAACTGATATTTTTAGGTAGCATGTAAAAGAATGGGTTTCATGGATTGATTTTTATACAAATGCATCACTTTAAGTTATTTAACTCATTTATTTCCCCCACCCACCACTGTATACCCACCACCTTCTGTGGCTGGTCCCACCTCCCCCAGAAAGCTCCTCCATCTACCTTCATGTAGAGTGAATTCTATTATACTCTCTTTTCTCCTATTCCTGCCCCCCATAAGATCTCTTTCTTTTCTCTCATGATCTCCTCTCTACTTTCATGATCTACACACACACACACACACACACACACACACACATATGCACACACACTAATTCCATCTTCACATCTAAGAGAAAACATGTTGTATTTGTTTTCCTGAGCCTCGCTTATTTTGCTTAACATAATGATTTCCAGTTCTATCCATCTTCCTAGAAATGTCATAGTTTTACTCTCTTTTTTAAATAGATAAATAAAATACCACTGCCTATATACACTGTATTTGCTTTCTCCATTCATATTTTGGTAGACATTTGACTGGTTTCATTTCTATGCCATTTTGAAAGTGAAGCAATAAAGAATGCATGTGGAAATATCTCTGTGGTATGTTGATTTAGAGTCCTTTGAACATATATCCAGGTGTGAAACAGCTGGATCATATAGTAGTTCTCTTTTTTGCTTTGGAGGAAGCCTCCATGCTGAGTTCCATGGTGGCTGCACTAATTGATATTCCCACAAGTCTGGTGAAAGGGTGCCTCTTTCCCCACATACTCACTGCAGTTGTTATTGTTTGTTTTTTTGATGACAGCCATTATGACTGGGATGAGATTGGAATCTCAAAGCAGTTTTGATTTGCGTTTTCCTGTTGGCTATTGATGCTGAATAGTTTTTCCAGTATTTACTGGCCATTTGTGTTTCTTCTTTGAGGACTGCCTTCATGGTCCATTGATTATAGACCAACAGGATTGTTTATGGGGTTTTGGGTATTTTGTTCAGCTCTTTTATATTTTATATATTAATCCTTTGTCTGCCATATAGTTGGAAAATGTTTTTCCCCTTCTTTAGGTTGGATCTTCAATATGCTGATTGTGTGACTTTGTGAAGTTTTTTTTTTTTTTTCATTAGGCCACATCTTTAATGATTGACACCTGGAATATGGCATGCATACATATATCCCAAATACATGCAGTCGCACATATATATTATGCTTTTTAAATATCTTTCATTTATTTTTATTTTTTTTATTTAGTATTTTTATTTTTTTTTCTTTAGAAACCTTTTTTTTTTAATTAGAAGAAGCATTTCATTACAACAGCATTAACCTATTTAATAACATTTTTCTGAGCTAGGGTACATCTCTTTCAAAATTGGCTGTACATTTTTAGGTTTACAGATGAATTATTATGCTTATATAATCTTTAACTCATTGTAAACTCTATAAGACATAAAATTAAATGAGGTTCCAACGTTTAAAAAAGATCTCCACTTCGTTGTTAAAATACACAGTTTCATACAGAAAAATTCATTTTAAGGCAATTGACATTGAGACGTTTTCACATGCATTTCTAATCTCTCTATATATGACTATTACTGTCACAGTCGCTTACTTTCTGAGTTCCTTGGCATCTGAG
>NW_008355775.1:2297754-2305337 GCF_000622305.1 Nannospalax galili
GGTTTTGTGGACAAGAATTCCTTCAGCCTATTTATGTCATGGAAGATTTTTCTTTCCCCTTCAACTATAATAATTTCATATAATTCCATTTGCCAGTTCTTAGGATGATTATTTCCTGTATTACTGAAGCCCTTTTCTGACAAGCCTTGCCTTTGCTTACATCTAGAAGTAAATTTTTACTGTCTTCCTTTAATCATTTCACAGTTTCAAGTCTTATATTAAGGCCTTGAATCTAGTTTTTTAATTGTTTTTTTTGTGTGTGTGCTGAATGAGAAATATGTATTTAGTTTCATTCTTCTATGTATGACTACCCAGTTTTTCCATCACTTGTTAAGAGGCTATTATTATCCTCCTCCTCCTCCTCCTCCTCCTCCTCCTTCTTCTTCTTCTTCTTCCTCTTCTTCTCCATCACCAGAACCATCAGCAGCATCCTCTCCTTTATCATCACCTCTTATTATTATTATTATTATTATTTTGGTCTTTTTGGAGACAGGGTCTTCCTGTAAAGAGGCTATTATTTTTTAAAGGGATGTTCTTAACATCTTTGTCAAAAAACAGGTGGGCTAGCTATGTGGGTTTGGTTTGGGATTGTCCTTTCTATTCCACTGGTCTTCATGCTGATTTTTGTGTCAGCATCAGGCAGTTTTGTTACAATGGCTTTGCAGGACAGCTTGAAATCAGGTATTATGATACTCCCCCTACTGTTTTTTATTTTTTAATTTGTTTTGTTTTGTTTTTGTTTTTTGCTCAGGATTGTTTTGGCCATTTGGAATCCTTTGCACTTTTATACGAATTTTAGGATTTGTTTTATTTCTGTGATGAATTTCATTAAGATTTTGGTGGACTGCACTAAACTGGTAGATTAATTTCAGTATTTCAGTCATTTTTACAATGTTAATTCTGCCAACCCATAAGTATGGAAGATCATTCTATTTTCTATGGTCTTCAATTTCTCTCTTCAGTGTCTTATAGTTTTCATTGTAGTAATTTTTATCTCCTTGATTAGATTCATTCTAGTGTTTTACTTATTAATTAGTTTATTAATTATTTATGTTTGAAATTATTGTGAATGGGATTGTTTTCCTGATTTCATTCTCATCTAGTTAACCATTGGTATTTAAGAAGGTTATTGATTTTGTGTGTTGATTTTCATCTTACTACTTTACTCAAAGTGTCTGTCAGACCAAAGAATCTTCTGATGAAGATTTTAGGGCCTTTTAAGTACAGGATCATGTTACCTACAAACAGGGATGATCTGACTTCTCCTTTCCTGTTTATATCCCTTTCTCTTTCTTTCTTTTTTTTTTTTTTTTTTTTTTTGGGTTTTTGAGACAGGGTCTCCCTGCAGCCCCAGCTGGCCTGGAACTCACCATGTAGATCAGGCTGGCCTGGAACTCACAGAAATCTGCCTGATTCTGCCTCCTGAGTGCTGGGATTAAAGGCGTGAGTCAGCATGCCCAACAATGCATCCATTTTCTTATTCCTCTAGCTAAGGCTTTGATCCCTATAATACATAAAAATGCAGAGAACAGGCACCCTTGTCTTGGTCTTGATTTTGAGGAAATGCTTTAGGTTTTGAGGCTCTTGTTTCTCTTTAGGGTTTCTCTCTTGATCATATCCCAGAGTTCCTGGATACTGCACTCATGCTCACTTATTTTCTGTTATTTGATGTTTGGATGCAGAATTTTATCAATCTCAATCTCATCTAGTCTTTTTTTTTTTCACTGAAAATTTGACTTAATTGCTTACATCATTCCATACAATTGTAAGTAAACAGACTTTGAGAACATATATGGGGAGTGTTAAACAGATGATGGCATATTAATGAAGACCTTCAAGTGTTCATATGAGACAAGAGGCACTGGTGCTAACATCACTCCCAGAAATTTATATGTTTCATATAAAAAGAGTAAAAATAAATCATTGGCATTTACCTAGCATTGTCCTTTGTAATCTAAGAACCACAATAACATTGACCAATTTCATAATCTTCAAAGCAGAGCAAAAGATTTTTTCTTATTAAAAGATATTTCTTAAAAAACAAAAAGTGGGGCTGGAGAGATGGCTCAGCAGTAAAAAACACTAACTGTTCTTGCAGAAGACCTGGGTTCAAATCCCAGCACCCACATGGCAGCTAACAACTTTCCTTAACTCTAGTTCCAGGGGATCTGACAGCGTCTTCTGTCCTCCGCGGGCATTGTGCTTACCTACATGCAGGCAATACATGCATACACTTAAAATAAAAATAATAAATAATATGTTAAAAAAAAACAATGAATCAGCCTGATAACAAACACTACACATACAGAACCTGAAGATGAAGGATATCATAATCTGGTGGTCCTAAATTTCAACATTAATCCCAGAAAGGTGAGTCAGCTTTTAAAATTGAGATTAAACTGTTTCACTGTAATTACACATATTTTATAGTTCACACAATTTAACTGAAACCAAGAATAACTTTGTAAAATTCATGGATATATCTCAATTTGCTATTATGCTAAGGTAACTTCTTTAAAAAATTTTTCTTAAAACATTGGCATACACTACACAGGTAAAACTTGACAGTCTGTCAATATACCCTTCCAGATAATAGCAGAGGTTCTAAGTGTTCTTAAAACTTGGGAGAACACCCAAAGTCACCATAAATTACATACAAGCATCAATGACTCTCCTAGTAAAACAATGTCAATAGTTTCCTAATGAATTTTTTTAAACTAAGTATATATAACAACAATTCAGCATTTTGAAAGATTTATATATGTCCTATTAAAAAGACCCAGAGGTTAAAAAATACATTCATATACTTGAAAAGACACTATCAAAAACCAAATAACAAAAAGCCCAAACAACAACAACAAAAAAACCCTAGACCACCCTAGACCTGAAATGTGGTTTTATGCTGAACTCACTTAAAGATCTCAGTTACCCAATGAGAAAAACATCACAATAGCCCATAAATAGGAATTTATTAAATCCATGGTCTCTAACAATACAAAATTAAGTATTAAAGCATCTTTTCCTCTTATCCTGGCATAGGCAGGAAAAGAAATGTTTTAAATAAGAGTTAGCACTTATTCAAAAGATTTCTAAAGGATTTGACGAATTTGTTCTCTGTAAGTGTATGTATTTGGGGTGTGTGTATGTGTGTCTGTGAGTGCATGCATGAGCACATGCACATCTACACACACACGTATGCTTGTGGTTGAGGCCAGATATCTAGACTGTATTATCTTCCTCTACTGTTCTCCACCTTTTTTTTTTTTCGGTGTTCTAGTTACTTTTTTTAAATATTAATTTTTTAAAGGGATAAGAGATAGTTTATTCTGGAGTGACCATGACCCATGAACACAGACTGAGATTACCCCAAATTCCATGTTTCAGTGTGGTAACAGTTTCATGACAATTTTATAATAAAAGAACAAAGAAAGCCATAAATTGAGACACTTTTCAAATACATTTGTGGTGACAAAAGAGAGGTGGGTTACAGCAAAGCGAGGAGAATTCTATCAGCCTTAGCTGTGGTCTCACAGTCCTGCCCTTGGGTTGTTGGAAGATGGTGGGCTACTATGTTAACACATTCCAAAACACATTTTTATCATTAGTCACAGGATGTTAAGTCAGATGCAGAAGTGGGCAAGGAATGTACTCAGGGGGCTAAAGATGGTCCAGGCTCTAGACCTGCAACTCTAAACTCTGCACAGTCATTGAAGTTCTAATCAGTTGATCAACCTTGCAGGAGATTCAGTTGAAATTGGAGATTTTTTTTTCTGGGAACTTTTATTCACAATGTCAAGAGCTTTAGAAAAGGAAAAAGTAGACCCAGAGACCTTGAGTCTGTTTGCATCACAGGTTTTAGAGGGAGACATATAATACCAAAGTCTATAACTAGTGGAAGTGTACTTGAACACTCAAATTTATACAAAACTGGGACCTGCAAACTCATTAAACTCTCTAAGACCAAGCCGACCTTGAGCTTGTAGGGGTCCTCCTGCCTCGGCCTCCTAAGTGCTAGAATTACAGGAGTGAGATACCATGGCTGGATTTTTAACTTAATATTTTATTTTTATATTTAATGTAATCATTTTATTTTATTTTTTAGGGAAAGCAGATATTTTAACATATATTATGAAACAAGCTCTACACTGAATTATTTACTGTATTAATTCATTATACAATCACTCTGAAAGATAATAGCAAACTATATTTAGGACTTGTATTTTTAGCTATAATTCTGTAAAGATTCTGTTGGAAAAGACAAGTTGGTCCTAAAATATTGGTTCACATATCTTGAGAATACTTTTTTCTGATAAGCTCCTCTGTTTCTTTTTTTTTTTTTTTTCATGTACTCTTTCTTCTTCTTTTATTTTTTTATGGTGGTTTTGGCTACTCTAACATTCTCCCCTCTGAAGAAGTAACCTTAAAATCTTTTAAGGATTAGATAAAAGCTCCCAAATGCTTTTGACATTTGGAACAGAGTGTATTGCTAAGAGGCCCAAGAACATTGTGAGTTTTAGCCAAGAAACTGGCTAATTTTTGGGGGGGTCTTTTTTCCCTAACTGCCTAGCTAATTCCTACCTCCTATTTTTTTGAGACAGGTTCTCTCACTAAACCTGGAGCTCCCTCATTCAACTGACTGGCTGGCCAGCAAGCCCTAGGGATCCTCCTGTCTCTGCCTTCCCAGCTCTAGGTTTCAGGTGCACACCACTGTGCCTGGCTTTTTACTTGGTGATCTGAACTCGGGCCCTCATGCTTACACAGCAAGCACTTCACTGGCTGAGCCATCTTCCCAGGTCCCATTTTTTTTTTTTCTTCTGTTCTCCTATGACACATATTATTGAAAATTCTCATAATCAAATACTCTCCCTCCAAATTACAAGAAAAGTATAAGTAGATACTAATTTATTAAAAGGGATGCAGTTCAGTGCTGAAGAATGAAGAGGAACTACAAAGGGAGTCATATAAAGTTCATATCCCAGTACTCAGATCTCTGAAGCAATACATGCTTTTGTTATTAAGCAAAAAGTGATGAAAACTTCAAGGTGAGAAGCCTATCCATAAGGGTCATGCTATGGAATAACCACAGGCTCAAGATTTGGCTGTATTGGATTGACAGTTTGAGAAGGGCTTTTACTCCTTTAGAAATCATCACATCCTCTAGAATAGGACCATGTCAGTTAACAGTGATTACTATTCGTCATAGTCATCCAGTCTCAAAGCACTTTTTACCCTTTATTAAGGCAAGTTTGTGAAAATCATTTAGTACAACCAAATCTCTTCAGGAACTTTCCACTGACATTTTTTAAAGAAACATGTAAAAGAACTGTATCATAAAAACCCTCCTCAGTACTAGAAAAAATAATGAAAGATGTTGAAGCCCGTTTACATTTTAAAGGATGCTATTTCTTTGTTTCTGACTGTTATTCATCACCTTTGGAGTCAGTTCCAGCCTCCAGGAAGTTCCCCTTTGTGTTCTATCTGCCAGCTTAGTGTCTGAGCTTTTGAAAGTGTTCTTTTTTGTCCTTTTTCTTGTTTGAGGGGCTATGTAAGGAGTTTCAACTGAGATGATATTGATTATAGATGTGATAGAATTAACAGGATTGTGATTCTCCATCAACTGCTCTTGATTGTCTTAGCATATTCAAATACTGTGTAGGTCATGGCAGCTCCAAAATTGACTTCCTCTGCCTCCTGTAACCTGGCTAATACACTCTGGTTTACCGGGAGGCGTTATAACACAGAAGAATCATACGTATATTGAAATGAAACTGGACTTAATTTCCAGAATCTTTCATCCCTTTCATAAATAGAATGTAAAACTTCTAGTTCCATCTCCTGGTCCGAGGCGAGGGTGACCCTCTGGCGGGGGAAGTGGGCTGTGGGCCTGGAGCCCCAGGCCACTCACTGTAGGGGGGGGGCACCTAGTCTCCTGACCAGCTGCTGCGGGGTGGAGGCTCCAATTTCATCTACTCTTGATATCTTTATGCTTGGTTGAGTATATTGGTGAGGCTTTCCACTGTTCTTTTAATTTGATTCACTGAGTTTTTCGTTCCACCATTTCTAGTTTTTTCTAAATCTCAAGTTCCTTGCTCATTTTTCATCCATATTACTTTCTTTTTCAGTCATCTTGGTTTTCTTACCTATTTTCTTTTTTTCTACATTGCTGACTTTCCTTCCCAGGTCTTGAATTGAATTTATGAGCTTGTTTGTGTCTTCTTTGAAGTCATAGATCATTTTACCAGTAAACTTCTGAACTCTTCATCTGGCACTCTATGCATTTCAGAATCTTTACTGTCTGTTGAGGAGTTGTGATTGTTTGGCGGAGTCAGGTTGTCTTGCTTTTTCATGATTCTTGTATTTCTCCATTTCAGTTTATTCGTCTGTTAGTTTTGGAGGCTCTTCAAGTTTTATTGGGGAGTTTTCTTGTTAAACAAACGTCTCTTCAGGGCTCAGTCCCCAATCTTTCTTTCACTCTTTAGGATACAGTTCATTTTTAATTATTCTGACTCTTTTTCACCAGGATGTGTTTTAAGCTATTCTACTCCTCTATCTTAACTAGAAATTTTCCTATATATTTTATTTTTATTTTTGGCTGTATAGGAGATGGGAGATAAATTCCTAAGGACTCATGCGTGCTGTGCAAACACTCTACCAGTTTTCAGGTATTTGATCAGTCAATATCCCCAGTTCTCTTTTCATGTTTTTTAAAAAAATTATTTAATAACCACATACTTAGAAAAATCATTTCATTACATCAACATTGAAATATTCAATAACAATTTTCTGAGCTAGGATGCATCTTTTTCAAAATTGGTTGTACAATTTTAGGTTTACAATTGAATTACTACAGTTACATAATATTGTACTCAGTATAAACCCTATAAGACATAAAATTAAATAAGGCTTTAACCTTTAAAAAAGGTCTCCATTTCATTATTAAAATACAGAGTTTAATACAGAAAAATTCATTTTTAATGCAATTGACATTAAGATGTTTGCACATGCATTTCTAATCTCTGTATATCAGATTATTACTAGTCACAGTCGGTTACTTTCTGAGCTCCTTGGCATCTGAGTATGGATATAAAGCCATCAGGTAGATTTCAGTGGTAATGTTTTTCATATCTACTAATCATTAAGGAGCAAATTTTTATGCTTTGAAGAATTTTTAAAAAAATATTTTTAAATTTAATAACCACATGATTAGAAGAAGCATTTCATTACAGCTTTAACATATTCAGTAAGAATTTCAGAGCAAGAATACAGTTAAACAATATTGAACTCAGTATAAGCCCTGTAAGACATAAAATTGGATGAGTTTTCAACCTTTAAAAAAGATCTCCATTTCATTTAAAACACAGACCTCTAGATAGGCTGACTAGATTCACCAGAAGGGCAAGTAGTGGGGAATGGCTGGAGGTGCCGACAACAAAGCAAATAGTAGCAGGGATATCTAGTGGGGGGAGGGAGGCTATGGGAGAGTGCCACCTGGGAAGTGGGTGTATAGTAGAATGAGATGGTTTGGGATGTTCTGTGTGATACACACACACACACACACACACACACACACACACACACACTCC
>NW_008355775.1:2305467-2313088 GCF_000622305.1 Nannospalax galili
AAGAATCCAAGTGCAACCGATTAGAACTAATAATAATCAGATGCATACAGATTAGAGATGCATGCGCCAACATCTCAGTGTTAGTAGCAAAAACAATGAGTCTTTCTGCAAGGGAGAATATATTCTAAAATGAAATGGAGATCTTTTTTAAAGGTTAAAATTCACTTTTTTTAATAGAGCCCCACTAAATTATCAAGGCTGGTCTTGAACTTATGATTCTCTTGCTGGGATTGCAAGCCTATGCCATCAGGACCTGCCCTGGTACATATTTTTAAGTCAACTTTCACATTAGGAAAGGTCTCTAGAATTGTCGTTAGCAGTTTGCTCTGTTTTCTACAGAGTTGTCCTCTTTGGCAGTCTTTACTGTATCTACTTTGCCTCTTTTTACAGCTATGTCTTTTCCCTTCACTGCAGATATTAAATTAAGCCTGGTTGAGTGTAAGACGACCTTCATTCCTCTTCTAGACATCTTCAGATGTTTCCAAAGAGCATACATCAGAATATTTTTATTTTATAAGTGATATATAGTTAATAAATATGCAACATGTAAGCACGTGTTACCAACTATAATATTCATTTTAGAAGTATTCTTATATTAGTACACATGTGCAATGTTTTTCTCATACAATTAAATTAGCAATACAGACTAGTTTCACAAAAGAATAATAATTTATAGAAATGAATGTCTTCTTGGGAATATTTATAATTTTTAGGCTTTTCCAAGTCTATATAGCTATAATTATTTCTACAAATATTTATGAAATGTAAATTCCTATAAATGACATTGCTGGCTCAAATTTGTGTTTGTGTGTATATATTTATATATGTATGTTTATATGCATATATATAAATTATGGAAAAGCATTTTCCTGTATGAAACAACACATAGAGCAGGGGAAAAAGGAGGAGAAAGAGGAGGTAGAAGAGGAGGAGAGTAGATCAGAGACAAGAGCGGAAAGGACCCAGTTGACACAAACCTCATAGGCTGTTGTAAGTGTATCACTAATCTGTTTAATCTTACTTGCTTAAACAATAAACATTTATTTCTCCAGTTCTAGGAGTGAGTGAAGCCTCAGTGTACTTGCTGTCTGGTGGAGGCACTCACTCTTCCTACTTTGTAGAGAGTCATCTTAACCTTATAGCCTCTTCAACTCCTTTTAAGGGTACTTAACCCATTATGAAGGACCCACCTTCAAGAAAGAAACCAACCCTAATACCGTCGCCTTGGAGACTAAAGTTTGAGCATTTGACTATTGGACATACACAAAACACAGTTCAGAGCACTTGCTAATCTGAGAGGCAAAACAATTCTCATTATGTATATTTGCTCATTTTTATGTCTAATATAAATTGCTTTTCTCTGCTCACATTTTTCTATTGAGTTCTTCATCTCATTATTTTTGATTTATAAAATCATTTTCATAAATGTTGGGAATACGGGCTCTTTTCTTCCTAGATGTTAATGTAGTTTCATTATTAATATTTTTTCTTTTCTGTAGGATCTTAAGATCTTCTCTAGGTGCGCATTATGTTTACAACATACCTTTGGAAGTTATTAAAGGGTATTTAGCTAGGTGTGGTGACTTACACCTATAATTCCAGAGCTCAAGAGACCGAGGGAGGAAGGAGTACTGTGAGTTCTATGCCAGCCTGAGCTATAGAGTAAGACTCTGTCTCAAAACAAATAAGAGCTAGGCATGGTTGCACATGCCTTTAATCCCAGCACTCAGGAGGCAGAGGCAGGTGAATCACTGTGAGTTCAAGGCCAGCCTGGTCTACATAGTGAGTTCTAGGTCAGCTATGGCTATAGGGAGACCCTGTCTCAAAAGACCAAAAAATAAAACATAAAACAAAAACAACAACAAAAAACCCAAACAAATAAACAGAAATAAAACCCCTCAAACAAGAGTACTTTTTTAATTTTTTTGGTTTGTCATGCTTATCAGTCATAGTATCTGATTTCTAGGTAATTACTAAACATATTTTGAATGAAAGTAACAGGTTTATTTGCTAGGTTCTTAGTGATAGAACAATGTAGGTTGTATTATTGTTATTTATGTTATATAGAATAACATACCCCATTTAAATTTCCAAGTCTTAATCTCTGAAATTTGTAAATATTTTACTTTGTGTGGAAAAAACTAAAACAAAAGACAAATAATTCTTTACATTTGTGACTAAATTAAGGAGCTTGAGATGGGAATATTGTACTTGATTATCTAGGTAGGCCAAATGTAGTAGTAAGTTTCCTTACAGAACAAGGTATCAGAGTCACAGAAAGAGATGTGAGAGCACAGTAGAGATCATGGGTGAAGTAAACTTGGGATGTGTTGCTGGCTTTGAAGATGGACAGTCCCTGGGACAGGGAATTCCAGCAACCCCTAGAAACTAAAAAGGACAAGGAACTAGACATTCTTAACCAGAACCTTCAGAGGGAAATCAATTATACTTCTGACCTTCAGAACTCTAAAATCATGTTGTTTTAAGCTTGTGATAATTTCTTTTTAAAAAATTTTTATTCATTTATTTTTATTTTATGTATCTGTGTGTATTGCCTGCGTGTAGGGAAGTGTACCCATGTTATGCAATGCCTGCAGAGGTCAAAAGAGGCTGTCGGATCCCCTGAGACTGGAGTTAATGGATTCAAACCCGTGTCTTCTGTAAGAACACCAGTGTTCTTAACTGCTGAGCCATCTCTCCAGCCCTAAGCTTGTGACAATTTCTTATGATAGCAATAAAAAAACTCATATATCAGTTTACTACTGACCACTACTTCTTGGTTTATCATGTTTTCATTTGTAGTATGGAATTTTGTTTTATTATCCCTAGATTCTTATAAAATCCCAAGAGATTCTATATTTTATGTAATGAAATAGATTTATCACTCTCTTGATTTTATCTTTCAAAGGAAATAGATAGCATGTTCAATTTAATACTCAGTTTAATGGTATTACTATCTTATCTTAGTTTGTCTTAGATGTAAGTTGTTCACTCTTCTTGGCTCAGTTAATAAAAGCTATATAGGAAGCCAAGAGACGGCTCAGTGGTTAAAAGTGTGTACTGCCCTTGCAAAAGACCTGAATTTTTTTCTTAGCACCCACACCAGGCAGCTCACAATTGCTTGAACCTCCAGTTCACCCTCTTCTGCCTCTACACGTACCTGTGTACACTTGGTATACACATATATAGATACACATGCATACTTATAAATAAAAATAAAAGTAAATCATTTTTAAAAAGTCATGTGGACGCATGATCATCTTCTGTCTCTGCAGGTACCTGTGTACACTTGGTATACACATATATATATACACATGCATACTTCTAAATAAAAATAAAAGTAAATCCTTTTTAAAAAGTCATGTAGATGCATGATCATAGAGAACAAGGAGTTTTTGCCCTTGGGAATAAGTCCAGAAAAATGATATGGCCAGTGTAGATGGCTTTCAACAGAAGCTCTGACATAGGCTGGCTCTCCTGCAGGCTCTGAGGGATTCCCACTGTCAGTTCACTGGCTATGTGAAATAGGGTATGAATTCAGTTTATATTAAGTTGGACAGGGGCACTGTCAGATGGCTCCAAGTGCTGATTTTTCATTGCATGCCCATAGATCTGGAATGAACCATTCACAGACACCAAGTCTGCCTGGTGCTGTCTTCATGGAGATCATACAGCAATGTAGAAACACTGTCTAAAGTAAAGCTGTTTAGCATTTGGAGGAACTGAATGCACTAATGTATATGTTTCTTGTTTTTTTTTTCCTGCTGGGACATTAATCACATAACCCTAAATGCTTTTCAGACATACATGAGAGCAAATGTAAGCCCACAACATGCCATAAATTTCAGCATCCCATGACTGAAATTTTTAGGCCTAAGGATGTCTGATGACATATAGAAAATTTGTGTAAAATGATAAATATCATTCAGGTATCTTACCTTCTTAAGACCATGATTAACATTTTAGTTTAGGTAATATAACTCTTTATGTCCAATTCTAATATGTTTGCTGTGATTTTTCCTTCGAAAGTTTCATAGTTTCTAGACTGTGTTCTATTCCATTGCTTAGAGTGACACATTCATGGTTAGATACAAGATGGCTAGTATCTCTTTCTTCTGATTGGTCATATAAATTTGGCTCCAGCCAACTATATGACTGTGCTATGTTAAGGTGGTTTCATGTGGTCTTCAGAATTGCATAGACTGAATGCTTGCCGAATTCCTACCAGATTGATACATGAAGAAACTACCAAATCAAACTAAGCTTATCATTCATTTACACTGGGGATCACTGTAAAAACATAAAAGTTGATGTGTGCTCCATAACTTGATGGCAGCTGACTCTTGAGAAATTTAACATCATTGCTGAGATAATTAAATTTACTAACCTGTGATTCAAAGTTGGATACACATATAGCTTCCTATTTCTTTTGATCTATAGGAAAAACTATTAATTTCTCAAAGGAACACAATAGCCTCTTTGGTTTCTAAGTTCAAAGGTCATATATGTAGCTTGTCAACATTTTACTGAAAGCTTTGTTAAAATAGGTCATTATCTAATCTGCGTGGAAACTCTGGTGGTGGTGAGAAGGAGCATTTTCTTACTGGGGAAAAATTAATTTTGTTTTGTTTTCAATAGAGTATTCATTTCTACTTTGGCTCATGAACAATTCAATGTACACAGCCCACTCAATCTTGGGTAATGTTTGGTTTTAGGGTATTGTTAATATAAAATGACATTAGTAACTCTTTGAATGTAGTCTTTTATATTACTAAAGAACACACATATTTAAAAACATTGTATTCTTTCTTTTCAGTGTTTATTTACTAAGAAGTACAATAATAGCTAAGGCGACCTTTATCCAATCCCAAGCCACAATAAACCATGTTTTCAGAAGGTCAGAAGTTTTTTGGGAACCACATAGGCTAATAGTCAATGTGCCAGTGTAAGCAACTTTTTCCTTTTCCTCCTATTTCTTCCTTTCAACCACCACCTCCTTTTAACACTACAGCTCCTTCTCTGCATATGGCTTAGGTTTAGGTGATAAAGATCTTTAGGTAGTTGTGCAATGCTCTGCTCTGGGAGAAGAATCTCAACAAAGTGCATTCTGTTCTGACACATCTCCCAAGGACAATTGCTGGATGTGGAACACAGAGCACCAATGTAGAAGTCTAGAAGGCAATGTGCTTGTCTTAGCTTGTCTTTTCATGGTCATGTGATCACGCATAGACTGGTGATAGCACCTGAATGTGGCCTGCCAACAGCACAGGGAAATCGGTTATGTAAATTAGGTCAAGAATGTGTGGGAAGTACGGCTTCTATGTGCTGGACAAGCATAGAGTATTGCTTGTATTTGGTTCCATGGCTGGCCTACTGCAGAGTGACCTGAGTCCCTCCATTCTGCCTACATCAGAGTCTGATATCTCAAAAGGACAAGAGCTTCCTTGTTCATGGTCAGGGGAGAAAGTCATCTTCAGAGATGGTGTTTTCCATTCAAATTGTTCATTCATTCCACCTCCTCCAGTTCCTGGTGTATGCCAAAGCCACCACCCTAGGGAGATGACCCCCTTGCTTCACCACACACAAAGTTTTCCTCCCAAAGCCACATCCCAGGACACCAGAGAGTAGTGTGCCCTCCACACACTCATGCCCTGTCATGTCACTGTCCACATACCACACCCACAGTGAGCTCTTCACTGCTGTCCCTGTAGCCTCTTAAAAGTGTTCCCATGTCTTGGAGATGAGACCTTAGTGTTATTTCCATCTTATTGTCAGTGTTCTCAGGATGTAATTTACTCACTATGACTCACTATGAACTAAAGTATTTCTAACAACTTTGTTTATGAACAAAGAGTTAGTGTTAATAATGTCAAAATAAGGATTAAGTACACTTTTTACAATGCTCGGTACCCTCACAGGCCCTGCCTGTGAATGGGAATTGCAGAGAAAATAGAAGTGAAATTTAGAAATATCAAAAGGCAGATTCAAGGGATAAAAAACACAGCTGACGGGAAGGGATAAAATAACCACAGTTATTTAAGGCTAAAGGCAAAGTTTGCAAAATGTGGCCCATTTGTTCCCTATCTACACCAAAGAGTGCAACAATGAAATGATTTTTAGATATAGCAAGAGGGATTTCAGTTAGATATAAAGAAGAATTTCTTTAAAATGTAGCTTGTTAAATATTGAAAAGGTTAACAAAGGAACTTTGTGAAATTCCCTTCTCTAGCAACCTTTCTGTATTAAGATAAATTCTGCCTGCATCGGTAGTTTAAACAAAGTATTCACAACATTTTTCAAATGTCTATACATTTTGGCAGTTAAGCAAGTAGAGTCTAGCTTTGGTAAATATTTCTCACTTGTGATTATCTCAATATCTTTTAACAATTTATAGGAGGTTTCTTTTCAGTGTTTCAAAGAGTTATAGTAGACATAGATGTGGCATTTTAATTGTTCCGTTTATTAGGTACCTTCACACTGTTGTACAACGCTCAGCACAGTTTATCTCAAGGAATTTTCATCATGCTAAATTGACATTTTGGACTCAAAGTAGTAATTTCCATCATCTTCTTTCCTTGATCCTTTGGAACCTCTATCTTTTCTGTTTCTATGAGTTGAGATTTTGGAGATTTTGATGATTTCTCCAACTGAGAAACTGAGAAACTTCCGTTTCCCAATATAGAACCCATGCCCCAGCTTTTTTCCAAACTAGTGAGGACTTGGGAATTCTGTTCCATTAGGCACAGCCACGTGAATACTGCATCCCAAAGTAAGTTGTGTGAAACAGCAGAAGGAAAGTGGCCTGTTTTCGGTTGGGGCAAGGTACAGAGATTGAGTGATAGTACCAAGGGCTTTCTGATTTGGGTTGAGGGAGCATGAACCTGGGGTTGGTGGGCTAGAACCAGCTTCCTCATTGTATGTGAGATTTATTTAACCTTATCCTTGTTGTCATTTTGCTAATGAGACCACTGGGGACAGATAAGTTTAGCAATTTACCATAGTCACACAGCTCATGGACAGTAGAGGTGGGCTATAAATTCAGGCAGTCTACCCTAGATCTTGAGTTCCTACTCATTATGCAGGCTCAATTTTACAGGAAAATAACTGGAAACACACTGAGTTTACATAGGATGTCACAGTGATTTCTTGGCAATTGACATAACCAGGATTCAATGCAGGTGCATTCCAAAGAACGTGAATTTTATGAATCCTTACTGTTACTTTTCTTGTCACTTTCACCTTATGCCTGACAAAAGAAACTCAAGGGAGAAAGAATTTATTTTGGTTCACACTTTTAGGGGACTTCATGCCACAAAGGTTCCACGATATCCCAAAATGGTGCCACCAGTGAATAACCAAGTGTCCATGTAGGTGAGCCAGGGCTGGGGGAGTATGGGGGGCTTGCACATTGAAACCACAACATTTTCCTTTAGAAACTGATACTTATACAACACGTATACTTTCTTCTATCTTGTAGATTAGCACCACTTTGTTTTATGAATATCCTTTATTTGTATCTTGCTTTAGGTGAATGATGATTTAGGAGATCTATATCTCATCCAGTCTTTACTGTAGCCCTGTAAAATACACACAGATGAATTTTCATTTTGCATATTTTTGG
>NW_008355775.1:2313109-2344228 GCF_000622305.1 Nannospalax galili
GTAATTTTTAAATATAAATGTCATTTTAAAATAAAATAATATTATTAATGTTAGAAAAATCAAGTAACAATGTTGAGAAACAAATCCATCACACCTTTCCTCAATTCATTCCTATTCTCTAAAGGCAAATATTTAGTATTTAGTTAATTAGATGTACATAGAATTTTAAATATATTTCTCCATCTGTTTCTTGATTTATACTGATAAGACACTGCCTACTATAAAGAACAAGAATTTAGTACTGTCAATAGCCTCTGTTCTGTTCACTGTTTATTATTTGAGTTAGTAGCTTTAGTTTTGAAAGGTAGTGGTTATCTTTGTATCTTTAAATTGTTTATATTTTTAATGTTTTTATTCAAACTGTTTGGTAGCCCTTTCTATGTAAGTGAGGATTTTAATATGAACTTTAATGAAATTTTAATAAAATACAGCTTCATTTTTCCTTCCATCTTTACCTCATGCATTTTTTTAAAATTAATTTATTTTTATTATGTGTGTGTGTGTGTGTGTGTGTGTGTGTGTGTGTGTGTGTGTGTGTACCTCCAAGTAGATAAGTGTACCTGTGCCATAAAATGCCCATGGAGGACAGAAGATGGTACTGGATCTTCTAGAACTGGAGTTATAGATGGTTATTAGCCACCATATGGATGCTGGGATTTGAACCCAGGTCTTCTTCAAGAGCAGCCAGTGCTCTTAACTACTGAGCCTGCACCATGTCTCCAGTCCCAACCTCTTGCTTTTTTGATAGTTATACCTTCAATTTTGCATCATCAAAGATCTTAACATTTATGTGATACTCTGCAATTAGAGTTCAGTCCTCTTAGTTTGTGTGTAGGTTGATTACAAAATTTTGAAGTCAGTAATGCCTTATAGATCATTAAATATCTCGTCCACATTTTGACAAAATTCCTGAAATAAACAACTTATAAGAAAGAAAGGTTAAATTGACTTTTGCTTTTAGAAGTTTCAGTCAGTGGTCACTTGACCCTGTTACTTTGTGCCTGTGGCATCATAGTACCTCATGGTAGAAGCATGTAGTGGAGGAAGCCTGTTCATTTCAGAGTGGCCTGGAAGCCAAAAGAGAGAGAAGAGGCTGAGGTACCAATATCTTTGGCAAGGGCACTCATTTAATGACTTCACTTCCTTTCAGTAGGCAACAGACCTTTTTAAGGATCCATTGCTCCCCAATAATACCACAGATTTTTGAACAGGACTTTTGGAGAACACACTGTAGCAGACAGTATAGATACTGTTTCTATAGTGGCTAGAATTAATTTTATTCTCTCTGTATTTGAGCCAAGATCATTGTTTATGCTACCTATGAGAGAAACTGTTGTTAGAATCAACATGAAGTAGATTCCCTTTCTTTTATGGTAGTAATTAATTAAAATAAATTATCTAAAGTATGTCATGGTCTGGAGCTTCATATTAGGAATGAGACCATTGATATGTTCTGGTTTTTTTCTCATCAACATCTGCCATCACTTTTTTGCAATCACTAAAATATATCTAAATGAAGCCTTTTCCAGTTCCAGGTATCTTTATCCACCTGGTCAAGGTATAAAGGTCAGCAGCAGACCTGCCATGCTTCCATTCCCCTCACTGTTGTCTTGGTAAGGAACTCCTGGTTTTCAGATTCTGTATCCTTTCTATAATCATCACCTTAGGTGTATTTAAGTCTTAAACATGGCCATCTATATTCTTAGATCTTTATGTTTTCAAATGTCTTAACTCTTTTGTTTTTGTATTGATATTTGACTTGGTATGGAATTTTATCTTGGAAATTGTTTTCCTTCAAAATCTTGAAAGAAATGGTTCATTGCCTTTTATATTTCATCCCCTGCTATTGAGATCTCTGAGATTACCCTAATTTTTGTCTCTTTATAGGTGACCTGCTTTCTCTCCAAATTTTTTTAGGGTCCCCATCTAGAGCCTATGACTTAGTCAGCCGCAGGTTTTTGGTTCAGGTAATGTACCAGACATGAGTTTAATCTTGTGGAGTAAGCTTTAAATCCAATCAGAAAGTGTAACTAACATTCATACCACTATTGCACCAGTGCGCATATTTTTCCAGGCCAGTGTTATTGTAGCGTGTTGAGTTCACAGCTGGGTAAGACTGTTGGTTACTTTTCTCTGCCAGTAAAAAACCTTCTAACAATGTGAAAGGTAGCTAGGAGGGATGAAATTTTCAGGTCCATACAAGTTTGACTCCTCCATGTCTTATGACTAAACTATATGATGTCTTCATCAATAGGGTCTTAATATCAAGTTTTGTAGGATAACTAAGAGCAATGGTAATAGGCTGTAATAATTGGGGAGAGATCTATGGGACTCCACTGACCAATGACTCAATAAGAGGTAAATACTATCTGGAACTTTTGGTACCCTATGGTATCGGGGGGTAAGGGGTGGCATTGTCTTCCAGTTATAAGGTAACTCCATTTCAACTCCTTTTATATATGTATATGTATATATTTTAAGAAGCTTCTAAAGCTACTATGCCTTCCTAATCCCTACCCCATTTAACCCTTCCTATTCCATTATGCCTCTTTCCTTCATCATATCACCTATACAGACTGGAGGGGAGAACCTAATACTATTATTCTGTTAAATGGACATAGTAATAAATTGTACCTAGTTTCCTATTGTTAACTCCATAGATTAGTGCATCTCTCTACCTTCACTAAAGAAGCTTCTTTTTGCAGGAGACATTAATACAGAGACCCACAACTAGCCAACATAAGAGACTACAGAGTTCTCAACTCTAAATGTGACATCTATATTACATCCCCTTCACCCAAGGCTCAGGAATCATCACAGAAATGAAGAAGAAAGACTGTAAGAGCCAGAGGACTGGAAACCTGCAGAGAAACAGTGCTTGCCACGCATGGTGTGGCTGTTGTACACATGAACTTGCACAAGATCAAGGTATCCAAAATCCTAGTTTGGACTGGGGAGGGGCTCATGGAGTCTCACCTCTAACTGAGGAGCTACTAACAATCAATGGCTGACTGGGTAGAGAGTCAGTTTTCTTCACAGATGAAACTCATGAGTGGTTACCCATGCTCCAGTGGATGGTCCTACCCCCCTGCACACATAGGCAGCACTAGGTCAATTAGTAGGTTTAACAAAAAATGAGAACATGAAATTGGGTGAGAATAGTGGTGGGGGTGATAGTGGAAGAATAAGAGGGGAGGTAACGGGTTGTGTATTTGATAAAAACACATTACATATATGTAAGAAATCCTCAAAAATTAAAAGGGATGTTTTCCTTACTATTTTTTCAGTCTTCCAAGTTTGCCTTTTGAGTCTCATTTTGTCATATTTTCTATTCTTTTTATTCTACATTCTTTGATGTTTTCTCAATTTTATTACTCAGTCTTTTGATTCCTATTAAATTTCTATTTAAGCTATTATTCTTTTAATCTCTAAAATCTCCACTCCAGCTGGATTGTTCCTTCTTTGTCCTATTTGATTAAAACATGATGTTAATGACTTCTCACATCATGCCCAAGATGAAAATTATAATCCAGATGACTAGGGAGTAATTAAGCTGCCCTGAGAGAATCATGGGTCCACCACTGAAAAGTTTGATAGCCCTTAATAACTCACAGTACTTTACTGTGACTCAGTTTCTGTATCTATGAAATGGGAATTATATTAAAGCATATTTTCTAAGATACTCGTGTGAAATAATTATGTTCATATATATATTTATACTTTACACTATAAATATATAGTAATATGCATATAAATATATATATTTACATAAATGTCCTTACTAGTGTAAAAAAACCTGAGGAAATCATATTAGATCATATTAGTCCAACAACCGAATAACAAATTACACATACAATATCTCTAAATGAGTCCATGTGCATAGCTAAAGGCTACATAACAAGAAACAGTGCCAGACAGGAAAACCTTCCTTTGAGTTGTTGGCCAGGGTGGTGCAAAAGACTCCCCAAAGTATTCAGGCTCTTGCCAAAGTTCTTGATTGCCTCCCAGAACTTGAAGGTAAGACCCTACTGCTGAAGACAGAACATACTTCGGACACAGGATTTGGAGCAGTAGAGCTGGAACTGATCTGGAAGCCACTTCCCCTGAAGACTTGCTTATCATAGCTTTGGAAAGCACTACAAAGTGCTAAGTCAGAACATCAATCCATTGTCCAATACCAGCTTCAAGACCAAATAACCACATCAGTGACTGGCACAGCATATGACATTGGTGCAGTACTGGTACTTTATCTTGGGGGCAATCAACAGCTACCTAATTGACTAAAAACCCACTCAATGGGAGGAAACTCATGTGTGGTACTGTAAACAAAGCCAAATACACATGACTAGAGAGGTCATAGATCTTAGAGAAAACCCCAAAACTGTCACATCCCTAAACTAATGCAATTTCTTGCTACATGCAAAATATGTATCCTTATATTTACAGACAAATATCACAGAGCTCATCAAAGAAGCTTCTTTTGCACCAAATGGAGACTATTACAGAGTGCTGCAACTGGTCACACACAGACATTGTCTGAATTGCCCATCTAAGTGGCACATCTACACTGCTACCTCTACACCTAAGACTCACAGAACATAGAACAAGCAGTAAAGAAGATAATAATGAGTATCTCAGTTCCCATTAATGAAGCTCCCTCGTGCAACAGAGGGCCAGGAACATAAAAGGTCACAAATGGCCAAAGTGTAGAGATTAAGAGTCTGCAGAATTCTGGTCCTTTGACAGGACTCCTATACTAAACTTCACCCACCTAGGGTTCAGGGGCCATTGTGGAAAAGATTGTAAGAGCCAGGGAGGAGGTGCATGACCATATGGAAATAAGAGTCCTATAAGCTCCTGGGACACTACTCATTTGAACCTACAGAAATGGTGTCAGCATGCAAAATCCCAGCATAAAACTGGGGAAATGGACAGCTGACCCCAATCTTAGCTGAAGAAATATTGGCAACTGGTTACTGCTGAGTGAGGAAGATCTGATCTTCTTAAAGTGAGAGACTCCAGATAAGCTGACTAGACCTCAGTAGATGAACTTGCACTGAGGGATGTCTGGGGACACTGACTTGACACAATAGGCCTTAAGACAAATGACAGAATGTATGAATTCCAGTGTGTGTGTGGATGGGGGGTGGCTATGGGAGGGTGCCAGTGGAGAAGTGGGTCAAAGATGATTAAGACTGATTGAGATGTTCTGTAAGAAATACACAAAATTCAGTCAAATGAACAAGAAAAAAAAAAAAAAACACTCAACACCAAATGAAATATATGCTATGTAAAGGCAAACACGATCTACTAATGTTAGATTTTTTTGTTTTCTGTAGAGTAGGGTTTTCTCTTCCTTTGCTTTGACTTTTTCCTTTGTTTTTCTGATTTTCCCATGTAGATTTTTTTTTGTTATCCAATCATTCTTTTTTTTTTTGTTTTTTTTTCAAACAGGGTTTTCCATATCCCTCAGCCAGCCTGAAACTCACTATGTAGACCAGGCTGGACTGAAATTCATAGACGTCTGCCTGCGGTCCCTTCCCAAGTGCTGGGATTAAGGGATTAAAGGTGTGTGCCACCATGCCTGCCATTGTTATCTAATCATTCTTAAGAATAATGAATGAATTTCATCTCTTCAGGTGATTTTTATAATCCCCTGTTGCTATGTGAATATGGCTTTTCTCAAAAAAGTCTTATCATGGCTTTGAAATTTCACCAGCGTTTTGTCTGAGGGCAGGAGTGTGTTATGATCTGCTTTACTTCAGGGTGAGTGAGACAGTGGCTGACAGGCTGTACTTTCACAGAAAAATAGTGATGACTGATTCTTTCTCTAAAAAAAAAAAAAAGGAAAGAAACCAAGACTAATAATAGATGTCCCACTATATCTAATTGCTTCAATTAATTAAACCACTCTTTCCTCCTAGAGGAAATAGAAGTAAGAGACAAAGACAATAGCTTCTCTTACATAGTCACAGTCTTGAAATCCCTAAGGCAAGAAAGGGAACCAAGGTGGTTCAGAAATTCCAAAAACTATAATGGAAATAAAAGGATTTTTAGGTTGTTATTAGCACAAAACATTTTGTCACTCATAGTTCTTGAATTTTATTTTTTATTTTCAAACTTTCTCATGTATATATTTTTTCTAACATAGAAAATATTTTCTGAATTTTTCATTTCAGTGTTTGAGTTTCCTAAGAAACAATTCAGTCTATTTCTATAAATGCCCAGTAGTAAATCACAAGTGTCTGTATTTCTTCTGCCAGGAAAAACACAAAGCTGAAAAGACTCCCTCAGGAGATATAAGTGTTGTGAGTTTTCATGACCCTGCAGATGGCTGGGATTCAGTGAAAGTCCATTTTGTGTGTAGATGGCTCCTGACATAGCATCCCTCACAAAATAGCTGGTGATGACATTCAGCCATTTCATGAAGCATCTCAGTTTTTCCTCTGCTCGGCTTGAAATCCATTCCTAAGTACAATCCCTGGCAGGACAGCTGGAGCAGGAAGATATTAAGTTACTGGCACAGAGAAACTCCTTTCTTTCACCCTATAATTCCATTAAAGCATCTCAGCTTAAAGATATTGGCCCTTTACTGGAGGTTTTTCTAACAGGCCTTTCCACAGTATTTGGAACCACTAGGGGAATTAGTTCCCTGTAATTTGTCCTTTATAGCATTAAAACGGTAAAGAAAAAGAGAATGTTTTATCCAGGTCACTCAGCAAAAACAAAATGGCATTTGTGATCTCATGACCTAGATAGTTTAGAAACTTTTTCTTCCATCATTCCAGTGTTTGTAGAGCACTTCTGAAGTGTTATCCAGTGTGAATTGGCTGCTACCCTACTTTTCAGGAGCTCATAGTAGTGAGGAGACAGAAAAATGAACTGTTGACTTGATGCTTGCATATCATCACAGGATGTACTTTAGATGGGCATGTGAACAAATATAAGACAGCAGAGAACAGCAGCTTGTCCACCAGCGTAAAGGGCAGAGGCAGCATGGGAGATGATCTTTGTACTGAATTCTCCAAACCAAAGACAGACTTTTCAAAGAGGGCAGAAGGGCCAACAGGAAATGGAATATAGCCACCTGTCTGGGTCTGCATCCTTGGGTTCAACCAACTGTGGGTTGAAAATGCATTTAAAAAATAAAGGATCTATACTGAACATGTACAGACTTTGCCCCACTGTAGCCTGAACAGTATAGTATGATGATTATTTACACTGTTTCTTTACCAGCATTCTCTAGAGGAATAGAACTAATAAGACTATATTAGGGGAGGTATTAGATTGGCTTAAATAATTGAAGTCTGGGTAGTTCCCCAACGACGGTCTGAAGTAGTGGAGTACCAAAGACTCCGCTAGCTACTGCTCAGTCAAGGAAGCTGCAGAACAAGAAGGGTGAGTAATGCAGTCTGAGGCTAAAGGTATTGAAGATACCTGAACAGTGCTGGAGTGAGCTCGTACTGACAGGGTCTGATGTACATAGGTGATGGCAGCAGCAATAGCGTCCTCACTCAAGAAGAGTGGTGCTTGTACCACTGCCTGGCTTCAAGGAAGCTTTTTATCTTTTTTATTCTATGTGGATTCTTAACCTATTGCATGGTGCTGCCCATATTCAGGGCAGGTCTTTCTCCCTCAGTTGCTGTCCTTTATGTTTAATGTCTCTTAAAAGTCCTCAAAAATATACCTGAAGGTGTGTTTCACTTATATCCTACATGAAAAGCAAGATTAACCATGACAATGAGATGTCATAACTAATCTAGATCTGGGTTGAAAGTACATGGGAAGATGTGCACAGATAACATACAAATACTGCATCAAAATATATGAGGGACTTGAGCATCTGCAGATTTTCGTATCTATGTGGGGCCCTGGAGCCAATATTCCCACTTGGATACTGAAGGATGGCTGTATTTAGAGTGGTATGAAAGAAGAAAACATGCTCAGAACATGAAGCTGTTAGAGATGGAGCAGAGCATGGGTGAAGGCAAAGTTTAATAACTGCAGATGAGATTAGAGAATAGATGGACAAGATGGTGCTGCAGACAGGATTTTGAACTTTACCTGGTATGCCTACTTGGGTGACTATGCCTACATAGTCCCTAACTTGGGTGAGTTCCCGATATGCTTCTATGGAATTTCAGGTGGCATGCCTTGCATTCGTAGTAATGAAAAGTTTTTTAGCACCCAATTTGAGTAGTTCTCAGGCATCTGGCCTAATAATTCAAAGAAGGAAATTCTCCTCACATTTAAGAAACATGCTTTCCTTGGCCCAAACTGACCCATTCTCTATACCACTTAACTTCCCTGCTGTACCTGTGTCCCTTCCTCATAAGCTTGTGTCTCAGTTTCTTCGTCTCTAAGGTGGGAGTTAAAATAGTTTCTAGAACTATGAGGATTTAATGAACTAGAACAGATAATGAAATCAGGGTAGAGTCCAGTATAGACTACATACTCAGTAAAGGCAGCAATTATCATAGTAGACAGATCAAACTGGTAGGACGGAGGAAGTAGATCAGGCAGAGAAAGGCAGGATAACCGTTGATTAATGAGGAAAGAAACTCAAAGGTGTTGAGTATTTAGGGAGGGTTATGAAAGTGATAACAATGCCAGTGTTTGAGATGTTTCATCTGATGAGGCTATGTTAGATATAAACGTAGATAGCAAGTAGTTATTTGAATACATTTCAGTGTGAGGCTTGGGGCTGGAGAGATGGCTTAGTGGTTAAGAACACTGGCTGTTCTTGCAGAAGACCCAGCTTTGAATCCCAGCACCCACAGGGAATCTAGTGCCCTCTTCTGCCATCTGTGGGCACTGCACAACATGGGTGCACTAACACACATGCAAGCACAATACTCGTATGTTGCAATATCGGGGGTCCTCAGGGATCAGGGGTGAGGTGACAGCGTCGGTGAGGTGACAGCGTCAGTCGGACGACATGCAGACACTGGAGACCAGGTTCTGTGTTGCAGATCTAAAGTTTATTAAGAAGTACAGCGGGCTTTATAGGGAATAGGTACCAATCACCAGACTCCACGAGTGCCACCGTAGCCAGTCACCTTAAAGGTGAGGCCAACTGTCACTGAGACTGCACCATGAGGGACTGGGCAGGCTTTGTGCAGTGAGAACAAAGAAATGGGGAATTCACTGGGTGGGGCAACATGGGGTGAGGGTCAGGCCACCTGGAAGTGTGCTCACAAGGCTTGAGCTGAAGTTCCTGTGGGTTCATCGTGCCTTTACCAAGGCCGCCAAGTAAATCCCCAAGTCAGGATTCTCCTCACTCATACATATAATAAAATACAATAAATTTAAAAATAAAAATAAAAAATAAAGGTGAAGCTCATAGGAAAGACTGAGCTAAATATATATTTTTGGCAACCATTAGCTATAGGTGAAAGCACAAAAGAGAAGGTTGTTAACAAGAAAGTGAGAAGAAATCAATTTATCTTTAAGAAATTACTGTTATGGTTTGTTCCCCAAAGATTCACTTTGAAAGGCTTGGACCATCGTATGAAAGTTGATCCAAACTTAATGGGCCGAGGAGATGTTACAGTGTAAACTACAATACCTCCTTTTCTGTTGTCTTTTGATGAAGGCTGAACAAAAGCAATCAGCTTGAATCCACCCATCATCAGAGGAAAGCCCAGCTGTGTGCTGTTCAGATCGGCAGCCAGGAGTTAAGTGTCAGGGGGTTGCACCCCTTACTGTGAGCTGGAGAAGAATAGTGGGGCCCTTTGTGCTGCCGGCACTTTGGCAGGGCAGGCTGACATCAGGGGAGAAAGCCAATGATTACTTCAAGCACAGATATTTTTTTTTCAGTTTAAAGGGAAGTTTAACTGCCACCTCCACCTTTGCCATTTCCGATGGAATGGCTGTGATAAGGAAAGGGCTGCTACATGTCCTCCCCAAGGCCCAGGAGGACTGAACTCTTCAGACAAGTCAGCTGAGAAAGGCTCTCCATAGCAGCCCAAAGCAAGCTTGTGCTACGGTTTGAATTTGAAATGTCTACCACGGATTCTTTTTTTGGACACTTGTTCCTTAGCTGGTGGCACTGTTTTGGGGAGGTGGAGGGGCATTTGTAGGTGTGGGCTGACTAGCAGAAGTAGGCACTACTTTAAAGGCTACAGCCTGGCACTTAGTTTCATCTTTCTCTCTCTTTCATGGCCTGTCAGGATGTGAACAGCTTTACCAGGCTCCACTGCCATGACTTCCCTACCAGGATGGCCTGACATGTCTCTGAAACTATGAGCCATACATAGCTTTCTTTGCTTCTATCAAATATTTTTGTCACAGTGATACAAAGGTAACTAATACACTAAATATTTGAATTCCCACCTTTGATTCTCTGCCCTTCCCATCTCTGTTTGGAACTAGAGGCATTCAGTGGTGGATAAACCAGCTAGCATGTCAATAGACTCAATATGGATACAGAACGAGTAGCCAACCCAACCCTAGTAATAAAATTCCAATGAGCTCATCCAGGATTTGGCAATCCAAACATCCAGAAAGAAGCCATATTCACTTTGGCATTCCCCCAAATTGTGTTTTATCTTTAGGTATTTTTCTGAATTATCAGTGGAGATCTCCTTGTAATATTTTTGAAGTTCAGTGGTAGAACCAAGTGGTATGTGATGAGCAGGGAGTATCTGTTCTTCACTAATGCCTGTCTTTCACACATATGGGGAGGACAAAAGAATCCAATGTTTTCTTTCGGGATCCTCGGTCAATTGTCTGTACACATCTGGTTGATCTCAGCTCTGACGTTTTATCCCTTGCTGGCTGCCTTCCACTTGACTCCAGCATTACCCCCATCTGTCCTGAGGCACTCTGTTCACTGTTTCTCTGCTCTGCACTCAGACCTCAGATTGCTTGGATTCTTCAACTCCTTAGTACTAGATGAAGTTGTTAGGAAGTTGTCCTGTGATCCTGTGAGACTTACACAAGACTTATATATTCTTGTAACATTCATTGTATATCACAAATCACCCCAGGCCAGACCAATATACGGTGACTATCTTTCTGAGCTTCCAGAAAATACATATAAATATGCAAAGTTTAAAACAAACAATAAACATGGCCATTCAAAAAATGACTTCAGAAAACAAAGATTTGGGCCCTTGGAAATGAAAGTTTATTATATAAGAAACTTCAACTTTCCCTGAGGTTTCAGATTGCAGGATTATTACAGTGTTACAGCAAGAGCTCATGAAGTTACAGGATGCTACTTAACTGCTGACAGCTTCACCCTCCATTCCCAAGCGCTCACTTCCCACTTGCTTCTCTTTCTGCCTTTGTTTCTCCTCCCCCTCCCATCACATTTCCCTGAGGCAGGTGGGGAGAGGTGTTGTCGAGAACACTAACCTGTAAAAAAAAAAACAAGGTTTCCTTACCTGCTGACATTGAAGGAAAAAGAAATAAAAATGACACCACCTCCATCCTTTTAAATCCTACCCCAGTACTGTGACTGAGACTGATTTACAGTTCTGTGAAGCCTTCAGGGAGTACTCAGTAACTCTGAATGTGAGGCTGAGAATTGTGACAGATTAAAAACAAATGTTAGCAATCAAGCCATTCATTCCAAGAATCTTCTCTCTTCAGGAACATTTTGGCTGTACTTCCTTTAAAAGATATGGTTGGATGTGTGGAATTTCTGATCCTGGGCCTCTGTGGTGTGTGATATGATGTGAGGTGCTAGGTGGATAAGTGGGGGTGATCTGAAGCTTTTGCTGTCTTTCCAAACAATCTTTCTGTAATCTAGAAGGGTGCCTTCCCCAGCTAATATGGGAAAACCAATCTTTGAAAATAAGCACCTTGGAAATAAAAACTTTAATGTTTATAATTAATTCATACTTATTATTCTAACTGGGAGCTGACTTGAATGTGTGTGTGTGTGTGTGTGTGTGTGTGTGTGTGCAGAAAAGGACTGGGTATTAAAATGAATTATAATAAGATTTGTTTCACTTCAAGAAAAGATTAATTTGGGAAGCCTTCCTTTTGACACATTGCTCATAATTAAAATAATTCGTCATTTTTTGTGTGTTTCTGTAAGTGAAAGCTTGTGACTTTATTTAACCTTCTATCAATTAACCCTCCCATTGAAATATAACCTCAAGGCCCATTAAAACACTTAATTCTTTATTGACAGAAGAGAGAGAAGCATCCTCTGCTAACCACCATAGGAACTCTAGCCTCTGGCAGTTCTTAAATGCCCTGTGGCCATGACCTTGAGGTTCCTGCTTTGTCTGACAGGCGCTTTGCCTTTGGAATCCTGCCTCTTTCCAGTTCCACCTATGCAGATAATGGTATCATTCTAATGAAACTGCTGCACTCTTCATTCAACAAGCTTGTTGCTCCACTTTGTGTGAAGCACTGAGGACAAATTATAAGCAAAATAAACATGGCTGCTTCTCTCATAAGACTTACTATCTGGTGGCAAAGACAGAAATGAACAAAATAAGCTAATGATTAATAAGAATAGTAAAAAGCATTGTAAAAAAGAGTATTGACCATTATGCGAATGTTTCATTAAAGACATGTTTTATACAGAACAAAAGGGGACTTGGTGGAGTCTTCTGAGGAAATACCTGATGTGATGGGTGGATGAGTGTGATATCAACCAATAGCAAGCCAATATCACAATTAAAACTGAGTGGCCCATGCAGAAAGAAGACACGAAGGTAGGAGAAGGACTTGTTTGGAAGAAGGACTTCAGTGGGGTGAGAGAGGAGATGAGGAGTGAAAAGAACTAAAATTCATCATACAAGGGTATGAAACTGTCAAATACAAAACAAGCAACATAACACCAACAGTAAACCCCAAATGAGCAAGAACAACACGAATGCGAACTGTTGCCCTCTGAATCAAAACATTTGGGGAAAATCAAGTTGTAAGAGGATTCTGTGATACACTGAATCATTTTCACTTCATATATTCCCTGCACCTTTTCATGTGGCTTTGTCATTCTACTCAATAGAATTAGCAGATTGTATTTCTCCTTCCCATTGAAATTAGATTTTGCCATATCACTGGCTTTGGGCCATGGAAAGCAGGCAGGAATGACAAGGGCCTCAAAACTCACTGCATCTTTCCTCCCATGCTGGGTGTTATGGAGACCTATGAGCTGAGCAAAGCCTCTATCTCTTCAGCCCAATCCAGAACAAATACACAAGGACCAAATGTGAATATACACATGCCCAGATAGCCCACAACCTACTACCTTGCAAAGCTAGCTGGATAGGCCAGTTTTCAATCAGCAAATCTCTAGCTGAGTTATAGACCACTAAGTGTGAGAGAAAAACACTGTAAACTACCCAGTTTTGGGGGTGGCTTGCTGAATTGCCTTCCTATGGCAATAATCAGCCAACACAGATGATATAATATAATATTGTTTAGCCAGACCTTGAAATCTGCAAAGCAAAACTTGGTATTATATATTAATATAGATATACTTTAATATCATAAAAAGAGGAATAGGAACTACACAAGGTTTCATCGGGTTTATGATATAATTACGGTAGTCTGCCTATTTCAGCAGTTTCTAAAAAGCTTTGTAAAAACAAAAGCAAAACCTAAAGTGTAATATTGATCTATCAATAGAGCTAGAGGGTAGATAAGTAGGCTTTTGGCATCTTATTCCCTATAATTGTTTACATCCTTGAAAAAGACTATTTTACAAAAATAATTTAGGGACTAACATTTTAAAAAGCTAAAATCTCATAGTGGTATGTCTTCATTCCTGTTGGTTATCCAATTGGTCAGAATTAAATGTAGCTATCATCTTTTTGTCTACAGGACATGGTTATCAATTTCATGTGTCAAGTTGTCTGCATCATTGGTACTCAGGTGTTTGGTCAAAAACAAATCCAAATGTTGTCATGCAGATATATTTTTGGATAAGACTGGTTAACATTTAAATCAGTAGACTTTGAGTAAAGCAAATTATTCTCCATATTGTGGGTGGACATCATCCAGCCAGTTGAAATTCTTATGGAAAAAGGGCTGAGACTCTCAAGAAAGACAGAATTCTAACCCCAGACTGCAGACACAACCTACCCTCAACTTTATTCAGAGAAGCTTCTTGAGCAGAGGTGAATGCATAAACCTATGGCTGCATAAGATGCTGAAAAGAAAGGATGGCTGAGGACTTAGCTCTAAGCAAGACACTTATGCCACCCCTTTAAGGCTCAGAGAACATTACCAAAGAGGGGGCAGAAAGAATGTAAGAGCTGGAATACAGCAAAAGGCTGCAAAATGTCACCTTCTAAGCATGACATAGCCATGGCAATCATGAACTCATAGCAGCTGTGTCTACTGGCACTGGGCCCATACAAGTTAGACACCCCCTCCCCCAACAGCCATGGATGGGGAACGGACACACAGGCTCTACCACTTACTGCTGATTTATTGGTAACTAACAGGCTATGCCTACCTTTTCATGGGTGCCAAGGATTTAAACTCGGTCTTCATATTTGCACAGCAAGTATTATTACCCAGTAAAGCATCTCCTCTATTCTACCAACGTAACATCTTGATTTCATTCTTGTAAGTTTCTGAGCAGAGAAGCTAGTCATGTCCCTAAATCTGTAACCCACAGGAACTAAGACAGTAAATATGTGTTGTATTAAGCGACTAAGTTTGTGGTAATTTGTTACATGTCAACAGATAGCAAATACAACTATCAATCAAATGTTAGGAAAATGCACCAATTCATCAAAAGAGGGCATCGAGGTCATCTTGACCAACTCCTTCCCACTGTAGAAACTGGTGAGGTCCAGAGGAATGATTGGAACTGTCTGAGGATGAACATCTGGTCGGTTGATAATACAGGATCACTCAAGAGAAGCAACTGTGAGAAACAGAAATGCAGGAGTAAGACATGTGAGGGAGAGAGTAAAAGTAGAAACTCTATATTATTCTACACCATATCTAATGTAAAAGTGCCACGATAAACATGTGACTCAGTCCCCACACTGGCACTTAGCCACAGAACGGTCCTGGGCAATTTGCTTAACCTTTACAAGTTTCACTTTTTTACTCACAATGTTGAGCTAACTAGTTTACTGATCATGGTTTTGAAGGTGTTTAAATGAGGTGATACACTTGCCTTACTTAACATAGAACCTAACACGAGCTCTTGTTATTGTTAGCTTTTCGTATCACTAGTGCTACTAACATCATCATTATTTTCATTATTTTTATCAATATTTTGATTGCTGCTATTTCTTTTTTATCTTCTGGAGTATATCCTTAGGAACAGAACTTAATCCCAAGCATATTCTCAAGAGCAGAAATCCTATGCATGGCTGTCCTTTACTGTTCCCTGAGTGGACTAAATATTTTTGAAATGATCAGTAATACTTTTAACCTACATGTATTCAGATAATTCAATCTGAAGTCCTCATTTCTCCCTTTGACCATGACATCCTGTGCTTCTGACTTATCTACAGTATTACTCAGAAATCTCTTGGGAACCAGAACCAACAGAATGTGTGTATGTTTGGAGGCTAGAAAGAGATCACTTGGTTGAGATGCTAAGAAATTTGCTTTCGTGATTATGGAAGGTAGAAGGTTCAAAGTCTTCAGGGTAGATGAGTGACCTAGATACTCCTAATGGCTTATTGTTATACCATAGATTCTGAAGCTCTCAAATCTCACTAGAGAATCTTCTCTTCACAGTGATGGTGATTAACATAGAAACGTATAAATGGTCAACATGCAAAGAATAAGAGACTGCAGAGTGCTTGGTTCTAAATGGGAAACCTGTATCATAACTTTCACTCCCAAGGCTCGGGATCATTACTGAAGAGGGGGTAGAAAGATGTTAAGAGTGCAGAGGTGGTGGAGAATACAAGAAAAAATCCTGTTGCCTGGACACAACTGAGCAGTTGCACCCATGAATGTATAGAGCTTGTGACAGTATGCACAAGACCTGTGCAAGCCCAAACCAGGCAAAAATGTAGTGTGGATGAAGGGAAGAACTGCCAACACTACCTTAGGAACTATTGGCAATTGATGGCTTCTGGGAGGGGGAAAGTCAGTTTTCTTTAAGGGTGTGATGCTGAGTAGATTGACTAGGCTCCAAGGGATGGACCTACACCCAAAAGCATTTGGCAAACACAAATTAGATTTGACAGACCTAAGTGAGGAGATGAAGTTTGGGTGGGGAGATAGAAAAGTGGTGGTAGAGATGGGGAGGGGGTCTGAATTTGATCAAAATATATTGTATGGAATTCTCAAAGAATCAATAAAAATATTAAATAAACATGACACTCCTTTACTACCTTTCACTTTAAACTCAAGAATTTGCTACTTTGTACTATGTTAATGTATTCTATTGATTTCTCATAAACAACAATGAATGTAAGATAGTGAAAAACATTATTCAGAGTGTCTATGGAAAAATAATCATGAAGAAAGAATTTGAAGTAATATTAAGACCTGAAAAGAAGTGGTTTATCAACCACAGAATTACTCTGGAAGAATTACTACAGGAACGGCTCTAGCAAAATAAAAATGGAATATTGGGGAAAACCCATTGATAAAAATTATAAATTGAGCAGAAAAATCTGAAGCTTTTTATTAAGTATAAATAGCACTTGTTTATTTCTAAAAAGGCAATAATTCTGGAGATTCTTAGGAAAGAAGCAAAAGAAAAGAAGGAGCTATGGTGAGTATTCGTATTTCCTAACCCACGCAAAGTAATCTATTCTGGCCGATGTTCAGCAAGCCTACCTCTAAATAGTACCCTTTAAGCTCTTATCCCAAGACTTTATGGAAACAATAAAGTGGTGAATCTATAGCAATAATATTTTAGATAATTCAAGAAAAAACTAAGCTTCAAGATCTTTCTATGCATTTCTAGATATCATTAATCAAAGCAGATCTTTGGATTTCATCTTACTTTTCATTATCCTCATAGAATTTTCAGTTTCCTACATCATTTAGTAAGGAAAAAAGACTAAATTTTAAGCATATTCAGAGCAAGATACTAACTCCACTTCAAACTTACTTTACCTCTCACCAGTAGGTACTTCAGTATTTTGGTCTTCACCCACTGGAGCCTTGCCCATCTAATTTCAAATAATTTTAAACTGAGTCTGAACCTTACATAAATTTGGGGCTGTGTGAATAGACTTTACAGTGACTTTATGAACTATCTTGATGTAAGTGATTGCTGGCATAATGTGACCTAGCTAATTGGTCATCTTTTACAGAATTACTTCCACTATATGAAGTTCTAATACTGTTACCTGTCATTCCCAGAATAAAAAGAAAGAAAATGTGTTAAGAACTTTTATTCAATGCTGTGTTTTCAGTGATCTATTTAGTTATAAATACTCAATTTCTGGTCTTACTGAGTTATTAGTTTCATAAACTAATTATATTATAGTTTTATCTGAAATATCTGAAAAGAAATTTCAAGTTGCATTTAAATTATACTGTTTAGTCTAAAGTCATAGACAAAGTTAGAAAATTACTTAGAAAAGCAATTGATCAGCGAGATTCTCTCTTTACATAAAGCTGTTTCTGTTTCTAACTGTCATAATTCAGAGATCAAGGATTCCAATTGTTCTAGATGTCAGATTGAATAGCTGCTGAAAAAAAGAAGTGCAGGGGCTAGAGAGATGGCTCAGTGTTTAAGAACACTGGCTGCTCTTACAGAGGACCAGGGTTTGGTTCCCAGTATCCACATGGTGGCTAACCATAATTCCATAAATCCGACTCCCTCTTCTGACCTCTGTAAGCACTGCACACACATAGTGCACTTTTATACATGCAGACAAAACACTCATTCACATAATTAATTATTTAATTTGATAATTTTAATTATTTAAAATTATTATTAATTTAAATTATTGATTTAAACTATTTAATTTAATAATTTTAAAAGAACAATACTTTTGTGAATTTCTGACTACTCTGAAAGTACTATCTCTGCCTTTGATGTGCTTTTGACATGAGAGGGCCGAGGGTGTGCCACAGGCTGAGGCAACAATGGGGAAGATGAGAGAGGCCTCTTCTCAATCCTTCCAGCCTGCCCACACCCTTGAGTCTCCTAACGTCGCTGCTGAAAAACTGGCTGTTAATGAAAGCTGCCCTCACTTGGATCTTGAAGACTAAAGCTAAAGAATTCTGTCAGGATTCTGTAGTACATCTTGTTCTTTGCCTCTATGTCCTACAACAATTCTTTCAACACAATATCTCTTACCAAAGAACAAGATAGTATAGTGTAGAGAAAGGAACATCCGATTAAGAATCAAGGTCCTATGTTAAAATCGTTTTTTATTAATACAATCTCTGTAACTCTAGACTGGCAACATAAAGTTGGACTGTTACTCTTATGATTAAAGGGTACCATAAGAAAACAGTCCCCAGCTGTTTAGTATTAATATTGAGCTTAAAGTATTTACTTGACATGATTGAGTCTGAACTCAGAAGCTTAATAATCTCCTCAATTCCTCTCCATTTCTTCTCTGTTTGATATCCTGCTTTTAGCAATCTACAACAGAACTGTACCTTCCTATTCCCAGGCCCTGAGGACTCACCCATAGAGGCCAAGGAAAACAATAGTTGTGTATTACAAAATGATGACAGCTAAACTCACTTTACTGTAATTAAAAGAAAAAGATTAAAACCAAATGTAAACATTTTACTTGTTAGTATTTTGTGTTAGTTATATTAATATTGTTTCTCTCCAATGTTGTTGTTACCTGTTAGGTAAAACACTCCATTTGAAATCACAAATATGATACACTAAATATTTTGCCTAGTCTATCATACAAGTTGACCACAGGCTTGATGTCAGACCCATCCCAGCATGTACCATAGTATGAAGACTCAATTAGATAATGAACCATTATAAAAGGTTTTGAAAACACAGAAAGTGCTCAGTTTTAGTAGTAAAGGCAAGACATGGAAAACTTTTTGTAAGGTAAAATGAATAAATGCAAGTGACAGCTATAAACTAAGATTCCTAGAAATCTAAGTTTGGATGAGAAGAATGTAACTTTCTGGAAGCCTTTATTTTAACTCAGTGCCTCGGACAGAGTAGGCATTTATACTGTTTTAATGGACAAAAATGTTTGTTCTACTGATAACACACTTTGATAAAGACTTACCATGTCACTATTCATTTACATGTGTGAACTAACACTTTCTTCTTTTAGTCTTGTTTTTGTTCATTAGGTAACTAAGTAATTTTTTTAAAGCGAACCACAAGATGAACCACAGAAATGGAAAACCTCAGCCTATTTCTAAGCTCAGAGTAAGAGACCTGCTAATTCAGAGGAACTGAACCAACAAGCTGAGGAAGAAACTTCCAGATCCCCACTGGGACCTTTTCCTTTCTCCTTTGCCCCTTCCCTTGCCCTCCTCTCTTCTCTGTATCTATAGAGAGGCATTTCCATGTCTACAGAGAGTTTAATCATTTTGAGGAGGAAAAAAAATTTTTAAACTGCGAGCTCAGCAGATTGAAGCACTGCTGTATCAGACTACATTGCAGCTATTAAATATTAACTGCAGTGTACGACCAGGTAAGGAGGGCAGGCTAGCAAAAGCAGTGCAGGGTAAGGAAGACAGGAACTTTGCTCTAACTAGCAGAGGGAGAAGTGGGAGGGAGTGGATTTGAAGCAACTCTGTCTGAGATTGCAGAAACAGGTAAGACACTCATATTTAGGGGAAATCACATTTGGCATCTGGCCATGAGTACTTCGGGCTCAATCACATCAGACCTTTCAATCAAAGTGAATAACTTCCCTGCAGAAATTAATATCTGCAAAGCAATCATAACAGCCTGTCTGGAGAATAGATACCAGTGGAAGAGAACCCAGTCTAACTTTAGGACTCTAACAAAGGCTGCTGTCACCTTTACTTACCTCGCAGTTTGAGCGTGCAGGTTTCTACCTGTCTACATTCATAACAGTGAAAGATACAGGGTTTTTTTTTTTTAAGTGAATAAAATAGCTTGAATGTAATCCCACCTTGATTTAAATACTTGGGTTCAACCACACAGCTCCCTTTGGTGATGCTTCCTGTCCATGAGAGGGCTGACAGCACAGGACAGCTTCCAGTTTCAACATGTTCCTTGCTCACACTGTCTGGGAGTCTGAAACCCACCTGGCACAATGAGCTAATACATAGGGGTTATGGATTAGAGAGGAAGATATTCTGGGAAAAAGACAAGAATGAAAACCTATTTATTTATAAAGTTCAGATTGAGGTTATATACCTTTTCCATTTTGGAGAAACAAATCAATTCATTACAAATCAATTCATTTACATTAATGCTGTAAAATTAGTATTTTATGCATCAAACAAAATATTGTCATTTCAAACTTTAGAACATAGTTAAGTGTTCTTTATCTATGTGAACAGATTATTCTTTTTTAAAAAATGAAATCAACTTGATAATGACATCCATAACCTTTTGGTTCATTTATATGTTTTATGTGAAGAATTACCATCCTTTTCACCCTAATGGAACACAAGTACTTTAAACTCCTTTGCATATTGATTTTTCTCTGGTCTATTTCCTCTTAAAGCGTTTATCAGAAGGTTCAAGTTTATTAATCTGCCTCTTCCTCCTTGATGCCTGAGGGTGGGATTCTCGAAGAATATTTTAGTACCTTCTACATTGGAATAATTTGAACAATTCAATGTAGAGTTCTGAACCCACCCCAGTCTTCTGAATTAGACTTTCTGGGGCTGAAGTCTGGGATTTTGCATTTCAATAAATTCACCAGGTAATGCACACTAGAATTTCAAAATTCCTTCACAATGTGAAATTTTACCTTCCAGGGAGTAGCAACTTAATTAAAAGTGAGGCCTGGCAGGAACTCAGCACTTTCTAGCCAAGAAAACGCAGTGATACTTCAAGGAGAGGTTTTATAAACTTATACACAGTTATAAGTTTATACTGTGTATAACTTATACACAGTACCTATTGATGATAGCATACTGAAAGAACTTACCATATTAGTAATTTATTGGCACCATTGACTAGATGTTATCAGACATATAATTAACGTAAGGAATATATATATGTTCCCTTGTGTAAACTTTAGAAGTAACATAACACTACATCACTGTATCAGTGTCTTCAGAAATCCACATTCCTGTGGTTGTGCATCACAGGAAAGTTTTCCGTCTCCCTGAACCACGGAGACACAGAACTCTGCAATGTCATCATCTTATGGCTGTTAAACATACTCACTTGTATTTATAACAGTAACAGTACTTTATGACAATACTTCCCTAATTTGATAGTGTAACAGGCCTTTCAATAATCGATATATTCAAAAGAGACACTTGTGTCCTTCCATTGACTATCAGACAATTGAAACAATGGACACCAAGAAACTGGAATTTCCCCCCAGGAATCTCATGTTGGGACAAGGAAAAGGTTGGAGCTTGAGCTTCAGCTAGAGGGAAACTTGTCTCCCAGAAACAGTTTTCAAGCAGTGCCCACTTGTTTCAGATTACCTTGCTGGAGAGACTGGAGTCCACACAAGGCTGAGGTGAGTGGGACCACACCTTGACCAGGATTGCTTAGATGTCCATATCCCTGGTCCTCTAAACTTTAACCTTACTTCAGGAGCTGCAGATGGACACTTGAATGGGTCAGTGGATCTCTTTGTCCTTCTTCTAAATGTGCTTGTGTTGAATAAATCTCAATTTTTGCTTTTTAAAAAAAATTTTGCTGTTTAAAGGACTTCTCAAGGGCAGGTAGCCGAACTTGGCTTTTTGGGATACAAACTGTGACCATAAATTCAGTAGCAATGGGTTGCCCTGGAAATTTTGATGTAGTATTAATATACAATTGTTACTGGAATTTTGGCATCCCATCTGGGTTGCCAGATGATACAGGGGAAATTGGGGTGCCTTCTTGGAATTCTTAGTCTCATTAATAAAAGAATTTAAGAATAAACACAAACAGAAGCTCAAAGATAATGTTATTAGAGTTTAAAAGGCAAACCCTCATGGCAGGCAAGCTATGAATCTCAGCAGTTGGCTGAAGGAGGGGAGCAGGGGGAAGGGATGGCATTTAAACTGTCAAGGAGGTCATGACCTCCACACAGGACAGACTAGCAACATGGTGGGAGGGGAGCTTTAGTAAAAGAGTAAAGAAGCCCAAAATGTTAGGGAAGCACAAGGTGTTAAGGAAAGCATGCTTAGAAATGAAACAGAAAGAAGGAAAGGAAAGAAAATCCAGCAACAAGGAAAAAGTTCAAAATTAACAGAAGAAAAAAGTGGTTCTGGAAGAAATCCAGCTAGTTCAGAATTTAGGAAGAAAATACTTGACATTATTACTAGAGAAGATCTGCATCCACAGAACAGAAAAGAATGTCACAAAAAGTGAATAGCCAGAGAATAGTAAGACTTGTAAATACCTAATGTTTTCTGAAACTAAAGAAATGGAATGAATGGAGCAGTCAGATTACTGGGCAACTCCAGAATAAAGATTTAAAAATTGAAAAGACAGAAAGAAGTTTTCGGACTACAGAGCCCAGGAGCTCCCAGTACAACGAATATTAAGTACACTCCCACTCTCAGTGCCACATTTTCAAAATATTTCAGAATACCGATGAGAATATTACCCCAGTAGTCTCCAGTAAAAAGAAGCAGGGCTCAACCAAATGGGACATATAGCCTTGGTCATCTGTCCAACGTTAGATGCTAAAAGGTAGCAAAATGATGCTTTCAAAGATTTGAGTGATATGTATTTCTAACATAGAATTCTAAAGCAGTTAAATTACCCAGTCAAGAACACATTTTCATGACCTTCAAAATATAATACCCTACAAGATGCCATTTTTTTCTAACAAATATTTATTGTTTTGTGTGTGCATATGCACACATGTGTCATGTGCACATGTGGATGTCAGAGGACAACTTTTATGAATCAGTTCTCTCCTTCTATTGTACGCATGACTGGAGAGGTCATGGACCCTAGAGGGAAATCTACTTCTGCCACTTCCCTAGACCAATGTAACTTCTTACTGTGTTCTAAATATGTACCCTCATATTTACAGACAAATGTACCTTTCACCACTCATCAAATAAGGTTCGTTTTGCAACAGAGAAAGACTATTACAAAGTCTACAACTTGTCAAATGCAGAGAATAAGAGACTGTGAGGTGCCTGGCCCTCACCGACACATCGACAACGCAACCTCCATGCCTAAAGCTCAGGGAATATTGCAGAAGAGTGGAAAAAAATATAGGAGAGAGAGGGATAAAACACCTGCTGCTAGTTAATGCATTCCTGACATGATAAAGAAGATAGACCAAGGAAACATCCACAGTACAGTAGTCTAACAAGATCTGCTTAATAACAAAAAAAGTTGATATGCCAATGTGGCTAGGGGAAAAGCCCGTGCGATCCACCTCAAGATGAAGGGTGACAGGCAATCAATGGATGCTGAGGGAGCGAGAATCCATTTTTTCCAGGGACTAGTCTCCTGAGAGGTTATCTAACTCCAAACAGGCAACCTTAAACACAGGTACACCTGAGCACCACTAAATGGACTCAGTACATTTTATGTATTTCTATTATATATTTATATGTTTTATATAACTACATCTATTTACAAATGTATATGGAACAATAATAATCAAGGAAGAGGACAAGAAATTGAGACAGAGTGGAGAGACATTAGAGGAGCTGGAGGGGGCTGGGCGGGATGAAATAATGCAAAGACAATACTCATGTATGAAATTCTCAAAAATAAAAAAAAATTAAAAGTGGACAGTATAGACATGCAAGGACAGAGGCCTGAAAGAGTGGAAGAACCATGAATCCGGTCAGGAGATGAAGTTCATAGTTGACTGAAACAAAAATAACAAAGGCCACTAAGAAAAAAACAAAACTTTGCAATATAAATGTGTAAAAGAACTGAATTACAAGACATCATAAGAAGCTAATAATTACGACTCTAATTAGTAAATTAAAAACTAGTATACACATCTTTAGCAATCTGGAAGAAAGGACAAGTATACTTTTTTATGATTAAAGAATGGTATAGTGAATAGGGAGTGGGTTGTATGAGTAAGAAACCATTTTTCATTTTAATTCTTTTTGTAACATTTTATTAAAATTTTTTTCTTCGGAGACAGGGCCTCCCTGTAGCCCCAGCTGGCCTGGAGCTCACTATGTAGACCAGCCTGGCCTTGAACTCACAGAAATCCACCTACCTCTGCCTCCCAAGTGTTGGGATTAAAGGCGTGGGCCACCACACCAGACTTTTTTTTACGTTTACTTATTTATTTATTTATTTTTATTTTGTGTGTATAAATGTTATGCCTGCATTTGTATAAGTGCACCTGTGTCTTGCAGTGCCTGCAGAGGACAGAAGAGGGTGTCAGATCCCCTGCAACTGGAGTTATTGACAGTTAACCATCCTGTGAGTGCTGGGATTTGAACCTGGGTCTTCTGTTAAAAACACCAAGTGCTCTTAATCACCGAGCCATCTCTCCAGTTCCACCATTTCATATTTTAGCCACATATATGCATTACTTTATAAAAATACTTTGACAAAAAATAAATTTAATACTTAAATATATCAAATTCTTGCTAGGAATTTTGGGAAACTCAGGAAATTATTAAAATTCGAAGTAATGCTATTTTCTGAGTAAAATTGGTCTTGACTGTAAAAGACAGAAGTAATGCTTACTTAAACTGATGAAATAAAGCACAAATCACATGCATCTGAAAAACGTGGAAAACACATTGCTTTTTGAAAAGATTGATTTTATTTTTTAAATGATGTACATGTGTCTATGTGTATTTATGTGCATGTGAGTGAAAGTCCCCATAGAGGCCAGAAGAAGGAGTTATATCCCCTGGAGATAGAGTTAGAGATAGTTGTGAGCTGCCCAACATGGATACTGGGAACCAGGTTGCAGTCCTCTGCAAGCACAGAAAGTCCTCTTAACCACTGAGCCATCTCTCCAGCGCCACAGTGAAGTTTAATGTCACTACTGCTGTTATACCTCCTCTCACTGCCAACACCATCCAGTGTCATTAGGACTGACTTCCACTCTGTAAGGGAGCATTGCTATCCAGACTGTTTTCCTTTCAGGTTTCCCTTGCACGCTGCTCACTATCACTATTTCTACATCATTAGATTTCCTCCTCTGTGTTCCCAAACGATTATTGCATACGAGTCAGTCCTAGAAACTTGATATTTACTCTGGATCTCTGCTGAGAAAACATTAACGATGGACCCACGGACTTTTTTTTTAAACAAAGAACTTTGGAATACTTACTTAAAATGGAATTGCTTGCTTTGATAAATTTTATCAATACTTTCCATTGTGTGCCTTACAGAACATGTATTTCTGGAAGCTTGTTTGATTTCTTTTCTTGGTCAGATTCCATTTCTTGGTCATAGTCTTCTTGAAATTCATCATCCTATTCAGTTGTGTGTGTAGGCTATTTTTCAATGATGAAAATATTGATCTGCCAAAGCTAACCAGAATTTCTCATTAAAGAAACCTCACCCTGGCAGCTTTGGTTGGATGCTTTGGAAACATGGTCTTCCTGCATGTGTATTCTAGGAGGTTGGCTAAGAAACACTGCCTGCTGAAAATTCTCTAACTTCTGTCTCTGAAATAGTACAGGAAGGTCCACATGAGATTTAGCTTTAATGAAAAGTGAGATGATTAGATATAAACATGAACTATCTGGGAAATGATGTTACCAGGGGAGAATGGCTCCTCTCTTGCTACTTTCAAGCTGTTCCATCATGCCTTTCTTTTCCCTCCATCACCGAAATCTTTCATGCTAGCAGAAGTACGGAGTCAACAAGACTTCAGGGGAGTGGTGAGTGTCCTCTGCTGGCTTCAAGATTGGGGCTGATTTTTGTGGGTTCTGGACCAGAAATGAGCCAGAGGTCAGGATGAAAGAAGAGAAAGGAAGCAAAGCCTCTGAAAACCAGCGACTACCAAGAGGTGAGGTCAATGATATAAATGGATGGTAAGGAAAGACATTACCTTTCCTGCAGAAGGAGGTAGGATGCAGAAGGAGTTTTACTATGTAAGAAACAGGAGGCTATCACAAAGTTTTAAACAGAATGAGTTTTTTTTTTTTTAAATCACTGTGTATTGAGACTAGGCTATGTGGAATAAAAGTGAAGGAGAGAGGCCAGAATAAGGCTATTACATCAAGACGCTACATTATAGTTGCTTGAACCTGGAAACTGATGATGGAAGGAATGAGAAGTAATTGGATTCTAGGTCTTCTGATGACAGGACCAATGTAACATGCCGATCATTCGAATGTTGGAATTTAAGAGAAAGGGAATCCCAGTAGAGGGGTGCATGACAGCAGAGGCAGGAGCACCACTATAATTTCAATGACATCTTGGGCTAAATAGCAAGTTCCAGATCAGCCAGGGATACTGATCAAAATCTTGTCTCAAAAGAAATGAGGAGAGAGAGAGAGAGAGAGAGAGAGAGAGAGAGAGAGAGGTGAGAAGAGAAAGGAAGAGAAGGAAGGAGAAAAAGGGGACGGGGACAAGAGATGAGTCAAGGATGACTCAAAGGTCACGCCATGAGCAAGTGAAAGAATAAAGCTGCAGTTTACTGTGATGGGAAGTATTTGGCCTGGTGGAAAGAAACCTTCAGATGGGTGCCATCAAGTGGGAAATAGGGAAATTGGGAGATACCATAACTAACTGGGGAGGGACTAGGAAGGTCTATACAGGGAGAGAGAGGGGAAAGAGAGATAAATAATGCTTAGGGGTTGTGAAAAACCAGAGGGAAATGTATTAGTTCAAAAGTCTACTGAAAAACACATATACAATATATACATGAGTACATGTGTACAGCTGAAGCCTATATAACAAAAATCATAGCACCACAAAAGAGAAACCTTCCTTCAGGTTGTTAATCAGGGTAGTTCAAGATACTCCCAAAATAATATAGGCTATTACCACAGTCCTTGACTGCCTCCCAGAACTTGAAGGTAAGATACTATTGCTGAAGACACAACATATTTCAGACACAGGACTTGGAGCAAATGAGCTGGATCTGACCTGGAAGCTGCCTCCATGAAGACTAGGTCTCTTAGTATCAGAAAATACTGTATAAGCTGCCAAGGGAGAAAAGCAATCAACGATTCTACTCAGCTCTAAAGCCTACTAACTGCAACGACAGGCCCAGCAAATTATCTCTATTGATGCAGTATGGCCCATTTGTCTTAAGGGTAATCAACAGCTGTCTAATTGGACTTAAGGACTGCTCAGTGGGAGGCAACTCAATGCTTCTGTAAACACAGCCAAGTACACATGGCTGAAGAAGTCATAGATACTAGAAAAAAACATTTTTGTCACACCCCTAGACCTTATTAGCTCTCTATTCTAGGCAAATCTGTAATGGAGACAGTCTCTTGTGAGACATGCTGTCGGACTGAGCCCTTAGAATTTTCCACTTGAGTTCTCTCATGCCTTTGATTCCTGAACAGTTCTTCTCCAGATCCCCTTACAAAGACTTTAGCCCTTACTCATCTTCCCCACTACTCAAAAAACTCTAGACTTCCCAAACTGCAGGACCCAGTCTGCAAAAACAATCCCTGTATTTTATTTCTGAAGCCAGAATCCATAGGTTAGCCCCCTACTGCTAAAAGTTCCACAAAACTTACTATATCCTTTCCCCAAATTAGACACTCAAGTTCATGTGGCTGGAAATTTTCAAACAAAAGCATATACTAACTGGCTGGCAAAGTCACAGTTCTCCTGTGCCCTTTGGCATTCCATTGCTCCCAGTATATGGCCTCCCCTCTTGCTGGCGAGGAGTGAAACAGGGAAGAGATGATTGAGGAGATGTGTGTTTCCAGACAAAGGGAAAGCACAGTCCAAGTGAGGAGGGTCTTCATCATGCCTGGGAAGGAAGAAAGCAGTGAACAATTCAAGTTATTTGATGCACAAAAAAATTTGAAAGCAGACAATTGTGAAATGTAGACAAGAGGCAGGTTCTGTGGGACCCTGGAAGATGTAGGTAGACAGCAAAGCATCTCAGCTGGACAGGAACGTAATAACTTAAACAAAAATGAACCAACCTGGGATTCTGTTTCATAGGTAACAAAGTTCTTTCATTTAAAAGATTTATTTATTTTTAATTACGTGTATATGTCTGTGTGTGGGTATGTGCACCTGTGAGAATAGGTACCCATGAACACCAGACGCATTGGATCTCTGGAGCTGGAGTTATAAATGGCTGTGAACTGCCTGACTTGGATGCTGGGAACAAAATTTGTGTCCTCTGCAAGAGCAGCAGGTCCTCCTAATCCCTGAACCATCTCTCAGCCCCAATTTCCAAGTTCTTTATTTTAATTTTCCTTTGGCAGCAATATTCAATCTAGATTAGAGAGGAAATTGTGGCAGGAAAATTTGAAGCCACTGGGATGATTTTTAAGTTTGAATGACAGGGTTGTCACAGTGGGTCCCTAACAATCAAATGTTGGGAACATGAGGGGAAAAAGACACTGAAGGTGAATGGCCACAATTCCTTAAGGACATTCCTAATTGGAAGTGGCAACCTGAAATCCAGACTAGATCTACTGGGGGCTCTCTGTCACATGAAAGTATAGATTTGCAAGTTACAGTCTTGGAAAGCTGTACGTGATGAGCAGATGAGATCAAGCAAAAAGATAAGTTCAAAGACAGAACTTTTACGTGAAAAGGTACTCAACCTTGTAGCCCCAGCATCTGGTAGAGTGGCACCTAGTAGGCTCTATGTGGTTGAAGTATTGCCAAATTGTCCTCCAGTGGGCAATGTTCAGCCCTCGACCTGTCAGGCTAGACTATGTGCAGTTATTCATGAAAAGATGGATGCTAGAGAAAGCAAAGCAAGAAAAGCGTGCTGAAATATTTTGTTGGGGGTTTTAGCAGTACATTTTGCTTTAGAGTCATCCAAAAAGGACAAAAGAGGAAAGGGGGAAATAATTTTCCTAGTGAGGTCCATCCTCAAAGCCCAGGGTAACTTCAGTTTTTAATGAATACTCATTTGTCAAATTTATACATGTACCGCAAAAAATTCCATCCATTCTATTAATTTATATCAGAGGAAATTCCTGGGACACTTCTGAAGCCCTCCTTTATCCATTATTGGGATGAGCTGTGGGTCACACAATGCTTACATAACCTTCTGTGAACAAATGAAAAGTGACTCCCATGGCAGTTTTATGAGAATTCTGCAGGGTGAATTTTAGGAAAATGTTTAGATTTTGTGATTAAAATTATGGCTTGTTTGCTACACTATGTTTTCTTCAAACCACTTTAAACTTCTCGGTGGATCAGTCATACAACAAACAAATAAGCAAAGAAACAAACAAAAATGTTGAATTTTATGAGGTAACATTTTACAAAAGTGGGGTACTAGAGAGATGACTCAGCTATTAAGGCTACTTGTTGCTCTTGTAGAAGATCCAAGTTTGGTTCCCAGAACCAATGTCAGGTGGCCCATAAGTGCCTGTTACTCCAGTTCTGTGGAATCTGATGCCCTCTTCTGGCCTTCACAGGTACTGCCCACACATGGTACACCTATAGATAAGCAGGCACACACCCATACACATAAATAAAAATAACTAAATAACTTTTAAATGATGCCATTAAGAATGAGGTCTAGCATGGTAGTGCAGCCTTTTAATCCCAGAACTCAGGAGGCATAGATAGGTGGATTTCTGTGCACTAGCAAGAACCTGCCTCAAGTAAACAAATAAATAAAATTTAAAAATATTTTATTATTTTTTTATTTTATGTGTATGAGTGTATTGCCTGCATGTATGCAGGTGCACCCATGTCACACAATGCCTGTGGAAGTCAGAAGAGGGTGCTGAATTCCCTGGAACTGGAGTTACGGATGGTTGTTAGCCACTATGTGGGTGCTGAGAATCAAACCTGGGTCCTCTACAACAGCAGCCAGAGCTCTTAATTGCTGAGCCATCTCTCCAGTTCCATAATTTTTTAAAAAGAGGGGCAGCTTCAGAGATGGCTCAGCAGTTAAGAGCGCTTGCTGTTATTTGAGAGAACCCAAGTTCACTTCCCAGCACCCACACTGCAGCTTACAACTGACTGTAACTCCAGTTCCAGAGGATCCAACACCCTCTTCTGTTCTCCTCAGGCACCAGGCAGACACATGGTGCACATACATACATTCATGTAAATACTCAGCCACATAATGTAAAAATAAATGAATCTTAATAATAATCCTTGGGGACTGGAGAGATGGCTCACCAGTTAAGAGCACTGCCTGCTCTTGTAGCGGACCCAGGTTAGGTTCCCAGTAACCACATGGCAGCTAATAACCATCCATAACTCCAGGGAATCTGATACCCTCTTCTGACCACTGTGGGTATTGCATGACATGGGTACACTTACATACATGGAGGCAATACACTCGTACACATAAAATAATAAATATTTTTTAAAACCCTGAATTATCATGAAGCATGCGCACAAAAACCTTTTTCTCCATAACTTTAAAATATCAAGAGTAGATGTGGGTCAGTGACGAATTGTCTTTTGCCAGCTTACTCAAATAAAAATTTAAAAAACTATTCTTGCACCCATATTTCTATGCCACCTCTCTCTAGTGAGTATATAGTGCTTCCTCTTTCTGTGAATTCTAAGTTCGCTGGTTCTTTCCTTTCTGCTGGAACTTGTTCCCAGGCTTTCCAGCTATACAGTCTAAACTGTGGTTCCCATGAGTGCCGCCAAGTTCTCACAAGGCAGAACTTTTGATTAGTTTTTTGATTAGTTCAGGCATGGGCCTTTCATTCAGACCCCATTCAGGCTGACCCATGGAGATCTCTTTCCAGAATGATTTCAAACCTCAGCTTGGACATTCAGCACCTCGTGGGACACAGGAAGAAGATAGGAAAGGAGCGCTCATTAGCTCCCATTCCACCCTGCCTGTTTACTCCACGGAGATGGCCATATGCGGCGAAAGAGAATTATGCCAACCCTCTGATCAAAGTGAAAGTGTCTAAGAGACGCAGGGAAGGAAGGAGGGAGTGAGGGGTTGGTGGTGGGGTGGGGTGGGGGAGACATACACACACCACACACACACACAAAGGGAGGAAAGAGAGAGAGAGAGAGAGAGAGAGAGAGAGAGAGAGAGA
>NW_008355775.1:2344316-2352740 GCF_000622305.1 Nannospalax galili
TCCAGACCAAGCTTCTCTGTTGACGTGGCCCAGATGCACTCAGATTTATCCTGTTTATTCAATCCTTAGTTTCCATGAACTAATAAATTCCTTTGTCTGTTTTGGTTGTCAAAATTAGTTGAAGCTAATTTTCTTTTACTTACAACCACAAAAAGGACAGAAAAGAAGACTTTCCCAACTCTCCGAAACAAAAGACAAGAAAAAGAAAAAGATTATAATTGGTGTTGTAAGACTTGTGACTAGCTGGGTAGATTCAACAAATATAACTTGATGGAGATTCATGGGAGACAAGTTGACTTTAGCTCCTAAGAGTCCCAAAGAGTATAGAAGTCACAAAATTAGGATGTGCTAAGGGTGAGAGCACATAGCAACACACCTATTTAGAATGGAGGTGAATAACTTAGTTCTTCACACAGAGAATAATGAACTAACAGCTCTGAGCCAATCAGGCTAGGTTGTTTTAAGTTAAAGATGGAAAAGGGAACATGATCCCATCTGGGACAAATGCCAAGCAATAATGGAAAACTATACCTGTTACAGATTCTTGAATTTCTGATTCTCCTGTCTTTACCTCCTAAGTGTTGGGATTACAACCATGTGCCACCAGGTCTGGGTAATGTGGGGCTGGGATTAAACACGGATTTTGTGCATGCTAGGCAGGCACTAATACTGACCAAGCCTGTGCCTACAGCATGACTTATGCTACTCTCCTTACATGACTCAAAAAGTGTGCAATGGAGAGAATCTCACCATTACTTTCAATTTATGGACAATTTTTAGGAAGTTTATATATTCTTTATGTTTTCCAGAGGGAAACAAAAACATACCAAAATAAAACTTTAAATTCGACTAAGAGAAAGATGGACATGGAGAAGCAAATTCTGATCACCAACTACCAGACCCATAATTTTACACTCTACAGGCATCTAAATAAGCAAAATCATGCAGTGTAAACACTGCTGATAATGGACTACCACAGTGTTTAGTAGCCTTAGGGGAAAAAAGACTATGTAAATACCATTTTTTTTTCCACAAAAGAAACATTCTCCAAAGTTTCAAAAAGAAAGCATTATTTTTAAAGAAATTAAGCAACAACTCTCTAATTTCTCATTGAGAGTAATTATTATAAATAGGGACATGAATTTAAGAAAATAAAGAAGTTTGAGAATTGAAAGTGTGTATGATTCCCAGCAGAGTTTAGTTTGAGCAACTTTCTAAAACTTTAGTTAGAAAATAATCGGCAAATCTAGAGTGCACTTATGCAATATGTAGAGAACGCTAACAGTGTTCTTACTGTGCACACCTACAGACCTCACTGAACAGTTCTTTGGTTCTCTTTTATTTATTTAAGTTCATGAACATTTTTTGATTGTCAGATCATATAGTTGCAATTTCATTTAGGAAAACAAAGAAGCAGTTAAGATTTCTTCCTGTTAAGAGAGGAACTACTTTAGCAGGTACATCTAACACCAGTTCCTGCCACAGCCACTGGAGAGACACGCGGGAAGTTCCCTGAGCATTCCCCTCAGATGCTGAAGGCTGATGTCCCTCATAGCCACTTCTCCACATGGTAATGCCATGTGCTTCTCTGTCACTCTGTCTGCCGCCACTTTCCCGGCTTCCCAAACTCCTCTTTCTTCCTTTAGACTTCTACCCCTCGTAGGTGCTTCTTTCAGTTTCTCTCTCTTCCCGTTTCAGATCGCTTGCTTCTTCAACTTTCCATTTTCAGTATTTCCAAGAGAGAAGATCTTCTGATTCTTTTTTATATTTTGATTGGTGTCTCCCTGTGTCGTCCTGGCCAGCCTGGAACTTGCTATGTAGATTCGGCTGGCCTTGAATGCACAGATATCCACCTACTTCTACCTCCTGAGTGCTGGTATTAAAGGTGTGTTCCATCACACCAAGTAATATTCTTTTTCTTATAGCTGGTTCTAATCTTGTTGGGATAAGGGTGACAGGGTCATATAGATTTTCCTTCAGGGATCTGTGGCATAAGGGCCACCGAGCTACAGTCCTACTCCTTTATCATCTCCTCTACTGTGGCTATTAAGATAGTTGTGAACAAATAGAACTTTTCAGAGGACTTAAAATGAGAAAAAAGTTTTAAATTATGAACTGCTCACATAGCTTAAGGGATAGGCAGGCTTATGTACTGAAATCATTCCAGTGTTAATGAAGGAAAACCAAATCTTTTTGTTCCATTTCTTCAAACACTTCCCATTTCCCCTCAGTGTCTTAAAGGGTCACCAGTGCTTGTGCCTGTTCTCTTGCCTTCTGTTTACTTGTCAGCTTAGCCAGTCTGCCTTTTGTCCTCAGATCCATTCAGCTGCAACCACTGTTGCTAAGATCACCACTGAGCTCCATGTTGCCAATTGCTATGAACATTTTCCAATCTCCCATTACAAGTGCCCTGTAAGAAAAATTAATCCCAAACTAGAAATGAACAGATTATTGATTAATTTTTATTAGTTTGGTCTGTTTACCTATTAGATAAGAATATAAGTCGATGCATATATATATATATATATATCTCTATATATATCTATGTGTGTGTGTGTGTGTGTGTGTGTGTGTGTGTGTGTGTGTGTGTATACTTTAGTTTTTATTGATTGGGCTACTTTTCAACTCAATAGGGCTTCTAAAACTAATACCAATGCAAAAGACTCTTAGCCAAAACAAATGAAAACCATTCCTGTCTACTGCAGTAAAACTAATTTGACTAAGAATACAGTTGATTTCCATCAGATAGAACATATAACCTCAAACTTTACAGTTTCTTACCTTATAGGTAATTTATCAGTTTTTTTTATTATTAGCAAATTAATTTCAGTACGTCTTTGATTTAATCTGTTTTCTCAAATTCTCCATGAAACCGTTGTAATTGCACACTGGTTTCCTCCTTTAATAAGTTGAATAAATTCTGTGGTGTTTGTGCTGGATAGCTTTAGTGTCAACTTGACACACCTGGGTTGGGGGAGCCTCAATTGGGGAACTGCCTTCATTGGACTGCCTGCGGCCATGTCCATGGGGCACCTTCTTGATTGTTGGGTGATGTGGGAAGGCCCAGCCCACTGTGGGTGGTGCCATCCCTGGGCAGGTGGGCCTGTGTTACATAGGAAAGCAGGCTGAGCAGGGGCCAGAGGAGCAAGCTAGTAAGCAGCATTCCTCCATGGCCTGTGCTCTAGCTCCTGCCTCCAGGTTCCTGCCCTGAGTTCCTACCTTGGGCTTCCTGATGAACTGTGACCAAAGAGATGTAAGACAAATAAACCCTTTCCTCCCCAAGTTGGTATTAGTTATTTTGTCACAGCAATGAAGAAACAAACTAGGACAGAAATTGGTACCAGAGAGTAGGATATTGCTGTGACAGACCTGACCTTGGTATTTTTAGGAGGATTGTGGAAACGTTCTGTACTTTGGGCTGGAACAGCCATTGAGTGCTCAGAGTTTATTGCTGTGGAGCTTGGAACAGTTATGTTGAAAGAGTTGTGAACAATGGAGGCTTGGCTTGTGAAGCTTCAAAGGGAAGCAGAGACTATCAGGGCTGTTTGTGTGATGTTTTGAATTGAGAATCTGTGGGTTCTGGTCTGCTGGGGCTGAAGAATCAGCTATGATAAAGAAGAGACCAGAGCCCAGTGTGGTGGCACGCACCTTAAGTCCCAGCACTTGCAAGGCAGAGGCAGGCAGATTTCTGTGAGTTCAAGGCCAGCCTGGTCTACATAGTGCGTTCCAGGACAGCTGGGGCTACAGGGAGACCCTGTCTCAAAAAGACCAAAAAAAAAAAAGAAGAGACCAGAACCCGAAGTAAAACCTTTGCTTTACTGCTTTACTGGGACAATTGATGCTGGTTAGCTGGGGCTGAAAAATCAACTGTAAGTAACAAGAGACCAGCATCACTGTGGTGAAGTCTTCTGGGAAGTATTTCCTCAGGGTCAGCACACAGAAGCTGTGGTATATCTCAAACTGGAAGCAGGACTTGGTAATGTGTAAGAGTCTCCTGCATGGTTCTGGTATTGAAAAGAGTAAAGGGGTCACAGAGAGCAGCTGAAGCTTGGCACTCTGAGAGGCCAGGAAAGGCCATAGGTGAAAGTGCAGCTTCAGTTGCAGTGAAGACCCCAGGACTGAAGGGGTCATGGAGAGAATCTGGTGTAGCTTCAGTTTCAGTGGAGACCCCAGGTTTTTGGAGATGCCAGGACCATGGGATGACCACCAAGGACCACAGTAGGTATGGAATGGAGCTGGCCTGGGTCTGCGAGATGAGCTGTTTGTGCTGTGGACAGCAGAGTTAGAGAAGTGGAACTGCCAGAACCCTTTGGAGGCCAGAAGATCGTGACTGAATCCCAGATGTCCAGCCTCGAGCTACTTTGCTGGACTTTGGTTTTGCTTAGGTGTGCCCGATTCTTCCCTTGGAAATAACACAGTACTTGTTTTGGATTTTACAGAAGCCCACCCACAGTTGAGACCTTTAAAAGAGACTATGGACTTTTAAGTGTTTGGACTTTTTAAGGACTGTGGGGTTTTTAAGTTTGTACTGTCTTATGCTGTGATATTAATGTTAATATTGTATCTTGGGGACAAGAATTGGAAAGGTTATAGTTTAATAGTGATGTGTTTGTATGTCAAGTTGACAAGGGGTCAATTGTGCTAGATAGCATTAGTGTCAACTTGACATGCCTGGGTTGAGGGAGCCTCAGTTGGGGAATTGCCTTGTCCCCAATTGGTGGCCATGTCCATGGGGCACCTTCTTGATTGTTGAGTGATGTGGGAGGGCCCAGCCCACTGTGGGTGGTGCCTCCCTGGGCAGGTGGACCTGTGTTGCATAAGAGAGCAGGCTGAGCAGGGGCCAGAAGAGCAAGCCAGTAAGCAACATTCCTCCATGGCCTGTGCTCCAGCTCCTGCCTCCAGGTTCCTGCCCTGAATTCCTACCTTGGGCTCCCTGATGAGCTGTGACCCAGGAGACATAAGCCAAATAAACCCTTTCCTACCCAAGTTGGTATTGTTCAGAGTATTTTGTCACAGCAATGAAGAAACAAACTAGGACAGTGTTATATGTTTGTGAAAATCACTTGTTTAACTTCTTGAAAATCCTACTTTTGGGTCACTCAGGAGCATGTGCAACATACCTGTCATGATAAGCTCTCAAAACTTCCTTTCTATGACAACTCATTCTTCCAGTCTGTCTCTGGGACCACTCTTCCTTAATTCATTTGCTACATCCTTTACATTTATCCATTATTTAGATATTGGTGTTCCCTGACACTTGATTCCTAGCTCCACTTAAATGCTGAAATTCTCCAAATTATTTCATCCATTTTCCTGATTTCATCTATAGGGTGTAACTCACCAATTTATATGTCTAGGTCAGTTCTATCTTTTTGTATATCCAGAAATGTACACAAAATTATTCATTTGGGTGATTTATGTAACCCCAAATTTGTTAACACTTAAAATGAACATACATAAGCTGAGTGTGGTGGCACACATCTTTAATCTCAGCACTCAGGAGGCCAGGAAGAAGACCCTGTCTCAAAAACCAACCAACCAAACTATATATATATATATATATGTGTGTGTGTGTATATATAAAATTTATGTTTAGCAGGTCACAAGACTATCTTGATGAACATAGAATCATAGCCAAAGTACTTAAATAGTCTTACAGAAATACTTAAATCAGTCTATAGTAAAGTGTAATTAGTATTTGTACTAAAATAGACTCCACCCTTATCAGCTCGGTTTAGTGTCTTGTTCCTCTTGATGACTGAATAAATGTGAAAATTGCTGCTTCTCTGGCTTCCCACATCTGTAATCCTAGTTGATCACCTACTGTCCATATTATATTCTTTAGACAGGCAGTAATGTAGTGGATAAAATTCTCATTCTTTACAAGTTTATCATACACATACACAGACATATACATATATATCAGAAGATCTTTAAACTCCCCCAAATATACTGTTTTTCTAAAGAATTGTTTTATTTGCTTTTATGTGTATGAGTGTTTCGCCTGCACATATGTCCATGTACATGTGTCGTACAGTGCCTATGGAAGTCAGAGGTGAGCATCAGATCCCCTGGCACTGGAGTTACAGATGTTGTTGACTGTCATGTGGGTGCTGGGAACCAAACCTGGGTCCTCTGGAAGAGCAGTTAGTACTCTTAACCCCTGAGCCATCTCTCCAGCCCCCACCAAATATATTCTTATATACTGGCTTTTTTAGACAAGAGTGACCTCTAAATTAGTCAATCATAGGACAAGATATGGTTATAACAGCCAATTACTCAGCTACTCTTGGGATGACTGAGTCTTGTCATCCCTATGACCACACAGGCCCAATAATTTTGTGGAGAATAAACTCATCTCAAAGAAATGACAACATGTAGAGAAGCCAATACATTGGTATTGGAATGGAAGAGTGCTGCTGAGCGCAGTTTATCACCTAGATTGTGTCCTGACCCAGATCCTAAGGACTTATGACTGAGCTTGTGGAAGATGAAGTTTTAATATAAGAACAAATAAAATTAACAAAGCAATTTTTCCTCAGAGCTCTCTGGGGCCCTAAGAACATAAGACATCAGGTTCATAGGCCGTATGAGTGACCCTGGGAATGGTGATAGTAGTACTGATCTTGAAAGCGGTACTATTACAAGAAACTGAGCTCCTTGTAGCTGCAACTGGGTATCCTTGCCCTTGACACTGGGCATGTAGGTCTTGTGACCACCTTGCTAGAGGCAGAAATGACCTGAGCCACTGTAGCAACTACACTGGCCTTTTTGGCAGAAGGCACAGCTGTTATTCTTGGCATCAGCAGCAGCCAGTGCATTCATTGAAAGAATTCAAGACAAAGGAGTGATAGAATTTAAGAAGCATCTCAACATGAACAGGGGAAACCCTCGGGTGCGCTCAGCTCTGTCAGTGATCATTTTAATGAGGGGCCAGTTCCTTCAGCCCAGATGAAGGTGGACCTGGACAAATAGTATGCAGCTGATGCTCAGACTCTGCATGCAGACTGGTGCGAGTTAGCAAACACAGGGTACACGGAGACTTTTCCAGCTGCTGCACTTTCTGACTGAACTCACAGTCTTGTGTGTGAGAGGCAAAGGCCAAGAAATCTCTGCTGCCAACACAGGCTGCTTTGAGCTGCATTCTGCAGTGCTCTTGTCATTTCAATAACCAATGCCAAGTCCAGTGTTTGTGACAGAAGAAGACTTAGGGAACATGAATAAAATCTAGCACTTTCCCATAGCACGCAGGTCATTCCACCCTGTAAGCTGGCATATGCACGGTGTCTTTGCGAGAAAAGCAGCTGCAGGGGGTGTCCCTGGCATCAGATCTCATGCTTTCTGCCATGTGACCCTGCCCCAGCCACAGCCAATGGGACCAGGGACTGATATCTGATACAAAGGCAGCCTGTTTAGAAGTGTCTATAGCAGCTTTTCAGTAAGTATGATGACAAGCTGAACTAATCACATTCTCTCTCTTGATGAGTCTGAATGCCAGACACCCAGAGATTTGACAGAGTAGAGTGGTACAGGACAGGGAGGGATACAAAAAGAAAGAAGGCATCAGGGAGAAGTCATGCACTGTGAATAAGAAGAGGCTCAGAAGCAAAGAGGATGGTACTGGAAGCAGCCAGGCAGAGCCACTGAGGAGTCTCAGAAGGAACGGAATAATTCACAGGAGGCATCACTAGGAAAACATACTACAATCAGAAGCATTGTATTCCGAGTGCTGCTTTAAATCCTGCACTTGTTATTTGAGACTGGAGTGGACAGTTCTATTAGTAAACAGTCAATGTAGTTGAATATAAATCAAAAGGTCACAGTAAAATCAAGAGAGAAATTCAAGTATTTGAGATGGACTACGTATACATACATAAATGAATAACCAGAAAATGTACAGGCTTGTATTTTGTTTGATTTTTACCCTTTGCTTACCTAGTATTTTTGTAACAAAGGGTCTGCAGGTAAGACAACCAACCTATACTTTAAAATATGTAACCTAGGAGCCGGCAAGATGGTTCAGTGAGTGAAGATTCTTCCTGTACAAGCTTGGCAAACTGAGTTCAATACCCAGAACCCACATAAAAGTGGAAGGAGAGAAATGGCTTGACAAGGTTGTCTTCTAGCCTCCACAAGCATGCTATAACACACGCCCCCTCCCTGCCACACAAAATAATCAATTAAAAGATGGTGTTGTATGCCTTTAATCCAAGCACTTGGGAGGCAGAGGCAGGCAAAGCTCTAAGAGTTCGAGGCTCGCCAAGGATATATAATGAGACCTTGTCTCAAAAAACTAAAATGAACAAATAATAAATGAATAAATATGTAATATATAATAATGTAAACTCTTGCTACTCTCTCTGTCATTTTAATTCCAGTGGGGATGTATATATATATATATATATATATATATATATATATATA
>NW_008355775.1:2352852-2358159 GCF_000622305.1 Nannospalax galili
TTAATCCTCATGTCAATGTCTCCATCACATCTTGAAAGAGCTTAATGACTCCTAACTTCCCCCTGCGTCTTTAAAACAGTCTCATAATCTGAGGCAACTTGTTGGCTCATGGCTGCTTGAGACAACATAATGTACAGAGAAGGCTGTGGAACTGGTAGTGAAACTCTCTGTACAGACACATAGAATACACTTTTCTGACATAATAAGAAATAACTTGTAGGAAATCTAAAATAAGTCTTCAACAACTCTCCATTCAATGTATAAAGTTTCTTCCTCCTTCTCATATCTATTTAGCTATCCTCCCCTCCGACACCCCCCCCCCTTCCCGGGACAGCTTATACCATGTGATTCTTATTAAGGGAGCAGCAGCAGAGCACTAAGGATCCAGGAACACCTTCATTAGGTGCTGATGGATCAGACAACATGCTCACACCTTGCAGACATTCTCCTGGGAAAAGCGGAGCTGTCAAAATACAATGAGCCACCTATTGTGCTCACAAATTTTAATTTATAATGAGGACAAACGTTGGGTACTAAAGGTCAATACAGCTTTTAAGGATCCTCTTGAAGGAGCTGTCTCTAGCCTTTACAAGATTTGCATTTAAGAACTTTCTTTCACATTCTTGCCATTTTTCTTAGCTGCCAAAAACATTATTTGTAAAGTCAAAGTTTAATTAAATTCTTGACCCAACATATTTAAATGTATCTGGATTAATGAATGAGTAAAATTTGTCAACAAAAATCGTGAGGAAAAATTAAGAATATTTAATGGGACTTTCCCAGCTAGATATAGAATTGTATTACGAAGTTACAGTTACAGTAACTAAGACTGTAGTTTAGTTGTAAATCTCCAATTTGTGATAATTTTACATCATTATATCATAGATGACTAAAATTATAAATACGTTTTTATTATCAACAAATCTATATAAAATACAACATTTTTTCAGTTTTGGTAAAAATTTAATATAGATTATGTATTCTCAACTAAATTCATGCAATTATTATATTTTACTCTGAAATATTAACTTTTCAAGAATATTTGTTTTCAGATATTGTTTTATGTATAAGAAATAGATGATTTATACATTTAAAGAGGAAAACAATAGCTGATGAGATTTTTTTTTTGGTCCTGAATGTTTAAAATTTTTGTTATTTATTTTTTTATTGGGCTTTTAAAATTTCATACAACATTCCCCACTCAAATCCAGATCCCCTCCTCCATCCATGCCTCCCCCTATGGCCCCACTGAACCCTATGCACTCTGATATACATGCTGAGTCTAGTCATTCAGGTGTTTTTACTCAAATGTCCTTCAGTGATTTTCATACAACACAGTTTGGTGGTAATTAGATTCCCTCCCTTTTCTGCACCTCACTACTGCCCCTACCCAATTTCCAAATGTTCCTGGGCCTGCCCGCCAAGTGTCTTATCCCTGTAAGACTCTCTCTTTCCCCTTCCCAGCAGCTGTCAATTGTCAAAATTTCCTTAGTTTGAATTGGGATTTCCTACCCATGTCTCCATGTCTATGCTGGGATTTTGTCTGGCTTGAGCTGGTATAGGATTTGTGCATGCTGTCACCATTGCTGTGAGTTCATATGAATAACTGACCAGTTACCTGGAAGACTCTCTTTCCTTGTATTCATCCATCCCCTCTGGCTCTTACAATCTTTATACATCTTCCACAATGATCCCTGAGCCGTGGGAGGAACAGGTTTAAAACAGGTATCCTATTTAGGGATAAGCATTCTGTGGCATCTTGTTCTCTACACATTGGTCAATTGTGGGTTTCTGTGTTAATCACCATCTGCTGCATACGGAAGCCTCTTTGGTTAAAGTTGAGAGGGGCCTTCATGCTATGTGCAGAGGTTGCGCTGAAGATGTGTCACTTATGGTTAAGTGTCTCACAGACACTTATTCTCTGTTTTTGGCCAGTTATGTAACTTTGTAACAGTCTCTATCTGTTGCAAAAAGGTTTTTTGATGAGAGGTGAAAGAAAGATACATTTGTCTATAAATATGAGGATGCATATTTAGAATAAAGTAAGAAATTACGTTGGTCTAGGGATATGTCAACAGTAGGTTTTTCTCTAGGATCTATATGACCTCTCCAAGCACATGTGTTTTGCAATATTTATAGTACCACACACGTGTTCCCTCCCATTGAACAGGTCATAATTCCAATTAGACAGCTGGTGATTACTCCCAAGGTGAAAGTGCCACTACTGTACCAACTGCCATAGTTTACCGGGCCAGTCATTGTTGTGTTTATTAGGCTTTGAGTTGGATTTGGATTATTAATTGACTTTTATCCCTTATTAGCTTGCATAGTGTCCTCTAAAACTATGAGAGCTAGTCTTCAGTGAGGAGGCTTTCAGGTCAGTTCCAGCTCCAATGTTCCGGGTTCTATGTCCAAAGTGTGGTCTACCTTCAGCAATAGGGTCTTACCTTCAAGCTCTGGGAGGTATCAAGGGCTGTGGTAGTCTCTTGGACTACCCTGACCAAAAATGCAAAGGAAGGTTTCTCCTGCGTGGCACTGTGTTTTTTCTTATACAGTCTTCAGCTATACACATGCACATGTATATTTATTGTATGTGCATTAACAGGCTTTTATTTGTATAATATCCTGTAAAAATATTAGTATGTAACTCATTGATCTAGTAAAATTTTTTGGAATTAATTTTAATGTAAAGCTTGAAGACTGTGATATTGTTATTATAAATTGATATTTCTTAGAACAAAGTTGACTGCCAGAGTTTTAATTTATAAATGCATAAAATTCGTTAGTGTATAGATAAAAAGCATTTCCTTTTCTCTTTGTTACACCAAAAATCTGGATTTTTGCAACCGTGAGCCTACTGTTTTTATTTTTTATTTATTTACTTTTTGCTTTAAACAAATAATTCTATGTTAGCTCTGAAACATATTTGTATTCATTATTAAAAATTCTTATATTGTAGCTACTAATAAACACAGGGATTTAACTAAAAATTTAAAATAAAAAAATTTAAATAAATGTGAAGATACTCTGAGAAATGAAGAAAAAAGGTCCTTGAGACTTACTCTGTAATCCTTATAGCAATTACAAAAAATCTTCTTTTAGTCAATACTATACCATTTAAAATTAAATATCTAATAATTTTTTAATGATATCAGCTCTATATTTCCAATTTTGTAAAGGCTTACTACAAATTCAAAGAACATATTTACCCTGTCCTTAGTATAATTAAAAATCTAAAATAATTAATATACATCGTTAAGAGTAATGAATAAATGTTAATAATGATTTGGGATCTGAATAACTCTCCTTTCCACATCGCCTTAGTAATATCTTTAGTTATTCAAATCCGTGTAGAAGAACAAAGAAGTCCCTAAAATAGAAGTGTGTATTGTTTAGATCTTCAAATAAGTCAATAATCACAATAAACACTTAAATAAGAACACAGAAAATGCAAGAGAGATATCAGTGCACTGAGCATCTGATTATTTAATGCAAACAAAATCTCAGAAAGTGCATTGGTAAGGTTGTGCTTACCTTGCTTATGTGGTGAAGTATTCATGGGTAAGACAAATCTCTAAGTACCAATGTAAAACATTTTGAACAAAGTATTGCTTGAGGCATGAGGCAAGCCTCATCATAGTTGATAGCAGCAGAGATTTTTCCAACTCAAAGACTAGTTCTACTGCCCACTGGGAAGTGGATTACAGGGGCAGCTGATGACACACAGAGAAGCCTAAGGGGCTTTCTTGTTGAGCATGGGGTATGTGCAGGTGGAGGAGCAAGATATGACATGGAGGCAATGCCGCAGGGGCATGGAGCAGTTGACACCAAGGTTCCCTATTTTATATACATGTACTTGCTATAACGAGAAAACACTTTGGTGGGTGGGCAATCTCTGGGTAGCATGGTGAGGTTCAGCACTGTGGAATCCATTGTTTTACATTTGAATTTCACAACACTAGTAGGATGTGAGCAAGCAGAGAAAAATACAACCTTGTGAAACTTCTGCTCTTTCCCTGGGATGGAGAGAAAATCACCAGAGGACGTTAGAAGAGGATAACCATGCATACAGATTGCTCAGGCATCAAGTGAGCACAGTTACTTCATACGTACATACATATATGTGTACACACACGTACATACATGTATGTAGTGGGTACACACACAAGTTGTCTTTTAGGGATATGGAAGCATCCTCACTTCAAAAGAGTAATATTAAATTGTTATAGCCAAGTGTCTATAACAAAAGCATAGTATTGAATTTTCATGAGCCAAACAGAAAAATGAAGCAGATTATATATGAGTTTAATTTTACTTATACCAAAGACTTTGCTCAAAGTAGAAAAATAAGTGATAAAAGCTGCTCTGTTGAAAAGAGAACCAGGGGACACAGAGCCCCACATCCTCAGAGCAGCTGATCCTCACCCCAAAACACATTTCCAAGCACCCAATGAGCCCTCACAACTATCCAAGTCAATATAAGAAACAAATCATGTGACTGCAACTAGACACACTAATGAGACTAGGTGGTAATTTGCTATATAAGTGGTATTTCAAATAAATTCAAACAGGTGAGAAAGGAACTGAGTGGAGAATGACTAAAAAAGAAGAGGAAGTCAGAAAAATCCAAGAGATTACACCCAAATGCTACCTTGAATTTGTTTTTGATGAATTCTTTAAAACAGTCAGATGGTGGACTGGAGAGGTGGCTTACACTGGCTGCTCTTGCAGAGGACCAAAGTTCAAGTCCCGGTACCCACAAGGTGGTTAACAACAGTCCATAACTCCAGTTCCAGGGAATCCAACGCCCTCTTCTGGCTTTAGTGGGCACTGCACAATACAGGTGTACTTACACACATGCGAGTAATACACATACACATAAAATAGAAGTAATAAAATGATTTTTTTTTTCATACAGAAGAATTCATTCCAAAGCAATTGACATTGAGACGTTTTCACATGCATTTCTAATCTCTATATGCATGACTATCACTGGTCACAGTCGCCCACCTTCTGAGCTCCTCGGCATCTGAGCATGAATACAAACTCGTCAGATAGACAGCCTTCCTCTCCCACTAGAGGCTCAATACTCTGCCATCCCTGTCACTGTCCACTGTGTTGTCAGAACCCTCATCCATTCCCCCCTGTCTGCCCTTCTGGTAAATCTAGTCAGCCAGAGGTCCCTGTTCCAGGAGGGTCAGCTGTTCCTCATCTACGGCAATCCATTGTCAATATTCCTTTGGATAGAATTGGGGTCTGCTGTTCATTTTTCCAGTAGTATGTTGGGTTACTGTCTGGAAGAGCCTT
>NW_008355775.1:2358245-2370665 GCF_000622305.1 Nannospalax galili
CAAAATGTCCTGTAATGGTGGTGGGTCATCTGGCCTCTTGATCAAGGAAGCCGAGGAGACCCCACCAGATGGACTTGAGCCAGTGTCCAGTCTATAAAGAGGAGGGTCAACACGGAAGAATCATTTCCTCCATGCTTCCAAGAGAAGCCAACAATGGTCGAGCAGGACCTTTGACTTATCCTCACATGGATGGAGCTGGTAAAAGAAAGGAGCCAGGGGCTCCTCCCAACCCCATGGGACCCCTGAGGAACAAATCCTCTAACGACCTCAAGAGTAAAAACAAATCAGTTTATCTGGTCCAATTGTATGTCCTTAAACACCCAAAAGGGAAGTATAACCAAAGATTAAAGGGGCCAACATAAAATGATTTTTAAAAAGACAGTTGTTAGTGGCTTCTAAAAACCTCTGCATTCTCTCTTCCATCTGTTTTTGGTAGTATATGTGTTATACATAATGAAGACAATGTAGCTGGAGGGAGAGGCAACACGTAGAATGAGTCAGACTGAGGCTCCTCCTTAGAGACTCAGGAGTGAGAGAGATAAGCTCTAAGTGAGAATGAAGTCAGCAGTGAAGCTCACCCAGCACTTGCTCTTTCTCTGCTCACACGGCCTTCAGCATCCTGCAGAAAAAGGGCAATAACTGGGTGGTGAAGGGCTGTTTGTCAGCATTGGTCTCTGTGGAAACACAGTGAAATGAAAAGAACAAATTTTATTGTTTAGGCTGCAAATTCATCAGAAGTGAGAAAGAAGCACGGTGCTATGTCTAGGTATTACTTTCCATTGAGTCTTTCCTAAGCACTTTCTTTTTTGATGACTAATATTGTTCAATATTTAACAAGTTGGGTTTTTTAAATCCTTTGTGAATGATGAAAGGAATGAAAAACAGCATCCAGAAATTTGCCTTCTTCTGCTGAAAACAACATACTGTGAAATTACTGTGGAACTCTTTCCTCTAGACACCATGTTACAGGAAAAAAAAAATGGAGTAATTAGAAATAGTTAAGGCACTAATACTTTAGTAGTTATTGAACATAACCATACCCCAGTGCTTGCTATCAAATTGCTCTGAGGTGTGACGCAAAGGGGCAAAGGCAGGATTATTGGTCTTAGCTCTCAAAGTATTACTTGCACAGTGTGTCTTAGCTTATTATTATTGTGTCAGATACCTGAAATGATCATCTTACAACAAGATAAGGTTTATTTTGACTCACAGTTTTGGAGGTTTCAATCTATGGTCTGTTGGCTGGGTTGATTTTGATCCCGTGATGAGACAGTACGTCATCATGACAAGGAGAATAGAGTGGAACCAGAAGCTTACTTCGTGGTGGCCAGGAAGTGAAAGCAGAGGAAATGACTGTCTTTCTACAAGCTGGAAGACCTCTCACTAGGCCCTACCTTTAAAGTTTCTGCCATATTCCAATAGCACAAGTTGAGGACTAAGCCGTTTACACAGTACAATCGTTTGGATTTTAGATCCAAACAGAAAAGCTTTTGCGCTGCTGCTGCTACTGTTATTGCAAACAGCTCAGAGCCAGGCCAAGTACCTTCAAAGAACTTGCTTGTAGGGTAACACCTTTGTCCAAATTCCTATCAGAAAGGTATTACTGACAAAGAAGGTTTAAGATCCTCAGGTCTGTTCCCTAAGAATCAATACTGAGACAGAAACAGGAGTTGACTTAGCCGAGATGGAAGGGACTTTGTGTAATGCATTAAACAGGGCTTCAGGGCTTTTCATGGAAATCTATTGGTAAACTTAGTATTTACAAAATGTTTTTGGCACAGGAAAAAATTAACAGCTTCTTGGGTGTTTAATGTGTTGTCGGGGAAGCTAACGCAGCAGTTGGGTTTCAGAGTGCACCCTGACTGAGCAACACAAGAAGGTCTCCCAGAAATGGGAAGAAAAGAAATCCCACTCCATCCAGAGCTTTCCTTGCACACTCTGGTTAGCGGTCATCAATGTCTCCTTGGTGGCAGGATCCAGGAGCTGATTGCTGAACTTACTGTACATCTTTTGAGTATTTCCACTAAGGTGCCTATTCTCATTCACACTGTTGTTTGAGGAATTCCTGTCAAATGTGTTCTTTAATAACCACGGAATATCTTCAGTTATAAAAATCACACAGCAATAACTAAAATTTCTCAGTACAAATTTTATGAAGATATCTTAAACTCAAAGGGCCAACAATAAATTCAGTACTTAGAACACATATTTTAAAACAATATTGTTTTTAAAATAAAAATTGACATAAAAGTCATGAAGAACAAAACATCATAATTTTAAATAAAAACAGGTGGCTTGTTTTTCCACAATTGGGTGGTATTGTGCAACAGTAACAGTCATTCCCAATCAGCAGCATCCTCTCCAGTTAGTTTATTAGGCCTGATATTGGCAGGCAAGCAGATTGGCAATGAAGAGCTTTTCAGTGTCATGCTTTATCACGCTGCTAACTTTTCCCACTTCACAGTATGAAGAATATTTTGATAAATGTAAATGAGCACACATATTCCTCCTTTGGCCTTGGGCTCCATCAGAACTTAACAGGACACTGAATGTTATTAATGTTATTATTGAGACGCTTGGAGAAGTGAGCTAACTCGTCCAAAGTCACAGAAGCTAGTGAGTGTTGAGCCTGGGGTTTCATCCCAGCTGAGATCACACCACACATCATGGAGTTAGATTTCTCAGGGAAGCGTTCCTACACATTATATTTGAGAATCTGACTCTCTAATGCATGTAATCATGTAAACAGCATATTTTAAATATGCAGTTTCTCAGTTAGAATGTTAGGTTGTATGTGTGCCCATCCTGGCATCCTTGGAAACCACTAGAGCATAATTTTTCTCTAAAACAAGTCCTTTTGCTTTGATGCATCATAAAAATGAAATTAGAGATGGGTATGGTGGTGCATGGCTTTAATCCCAGCAGTTGGGAAGCAGAGGCAGGTGGATCTCTGAGTTCAAGGCCAGCCTGGTCTACATAGTGAGTTCCAAGCCAGCTGTGGCTACAGGGAGACCCTGTCTGAAAAAGATAATAAATAAATAAATAAATAAATAAATAAATGAAATTATAGTGTATATGCATATATGTGAGTGTACATAAGCATTTGTGTGTGTGTGTAATGTGAAAAAGATTGGGAGGTACTTTGTGTTGTCAGGTACAGGATAATTTCCATGGGGAAGTTCTAATTCTTTGGCACTTTCTCTGGACTGCTCTCCTGCTCCAACTCAGGAAAAGGTAGAACTGTGGTATTCTGATTTGTCCATTTAAAGCTGGTGATTTCCATAACTATTACAAAATTGGGAGCTTCCTCCCTTCTTTCATGCACTTTATGAACTATGCAAAAGGCTATCTCTCTCATTAGAAATGATGCTTGAGTGGTTGGCCCTTCTGTTTGCTGTTGTTGCTTTGCATTTCTTCCTTTTCTGTCTTCAACTGTAGTATCTCATGCAGTACTCTTCACAAATCGAGTGCTCAATAAATAATCACACTAAGAATTACAGCAGGAAATGGCTCATGTGTCCTCCCTAGGGGGCGATGTAGGAAAAAATGTAGACATTTACAATCTGTTTGGAATTCATCTTAAATGCTAATGATCAAGTCAGCTATTCCTCAACATCACTTTTGCATTATAAGCTGTTTCCAAATCAATAGTTTTGGGTGTAAGATGGCATAACTCAGATAACATGAAAAATAACAGAGCAATTTTAGGCCAAAATAAAAGTTGGCTAGTTAGTTCTAAAACAATAATTCCAAATGGCAATTTCCTTTCAGTTCCCAGTTGAGAAATAGTCCAGTTTGATTCACTTTGAGGTTCCACTTCAACATACAATTTATTAACAATATTTGAAAACATTGCTTGGAGTTACTTTATAGAATTGTAACATGCTTGGTTTCCATGAAGTTGTGACATCTGGTACAGGTAAACTAGGTTGGGATTGTTGCTAGATTTCCTTCTGGGAAGCCAAACACCATATAGCCCTTTCCTCCCACAGTCCTTATGACAAATGGACTTATAATTTCTCCAAATTACACTTTGGAAAACTAAAGAGTTTATTGGGGTTACTTACACAGCAGTGGGCCAGGAGTTACTTACAGGGGTGTGTGGGGCGTCCCCACCCCAAGGCTGCACTAGAAGGTCTCCATATTGTGACTTCCAGCAGCTGTCCAAAATGGTGAGAGTTTCTCCCTCCCACCTTCCTCCCGTAGTTAATCTTAGTCCCTCCCCCTTGTGCAACTGCCGCAACTGGTTGGTTGGGAGGTGTGGCCGTCTCTCCCAGCCCCTCCTTCCTTGCGGAGCATCAACAGTCAGGTTTGTTTGTGATGATCCTAAGCAAGCAGATGCAAGCTTCTTCTCAGGCTTAGGAAGAAGGCTTAAAGTCTATAGCTTGATGTGCGGAGGACAGTTCCATCCTACAGGGGTTAATTCACTTGTTGGAGAAGATTGAGTTGTATTAGCTCTGCTTAGAGGGGCTTTTTGGTTTGCTTTGCTTTGCTCTCTCTCTCTCTGTCTCTCTCTCTCTCTCTGTCTCTCTCTCTCTCTGTCTTTCTCTCTCTGTCTCTCTCTCTCTCTCTGTCTCTCTCTCTCTCTCTTTCCTTTTTTTCTTTTCCTTTTAAATAAAGACTTTCACTGCATACCTCAGCAGGAGTTTGGTGGTTTAGTAGCCCTGCACTGGCTTATGAAAGAAGAGGCCAGCAGCATCTACAGCTGAACTCAATAGCCCTTGTTATTCATGCTTCTTGAATTTGTCCTCCAGGGTCTGTAGGTGCTGTAGGGGTGTGTGTGTGTGTGTGTGTGTGTGTGTGTGTGTGTGTGTGTGAGAGAGAGAGAGAGAGAGAGAGAGAGAGAGAGAGAGAGAGAGATTTGTTTGCAGCATGGAAATACAAAACCATTTCAGAAGTGGAGGCTAAACTATTGGTAAGAAAATTCTATTCCACATTGAGTATCTCATAGTCTATGTGATAAGCAAGTGACTTACCATATTCTCCTGTCCACCTCCCAAGTTGTGTGTCTTTTGCTTTGGAAGGAATTGGTCTGCTGTCCTGCTCAGTGGGTTACAAACATTTAAAATTTAATGCTAATGAGTGAAAACATTTTTTTCAATGTTTTTTTTTTTTACTAATTTTTTCTCCAGATAATAGTTTAGGAAAGAAAGACAGAAACATTATTGCAGATTTTAATGTGGGTGATTGACTATATTTTTACATGCCATGTCACTTGGTGATTGCAGCAATCCATTGAATTTGTGTGTGTGTGTTTTGCATATGTGCATGTGTGCCTGTGTATGCATGTGCGAGCATGTGTGTTTCTGTGTGTGCATGTGTGTCTCTGTGTGCATGTGTTATATGTTGTGTTTGTGTGTGTTGTGTGTTTGTGCATGTATGTACATTTTGTGTGTGTGTGTTGTAGATGTGCTGTGTTTGTATGGTTTGTGTGTGTGTATGTGTTGGGAGGAGGGTCCTATTATTATCTCAATTTTACAGATTAGTACTTACAGCTTAGAGATGTAAGTAACCTTCAAGGTCACACAGCTAGCAATTTGCAGGGCTAGGACTGAAGCCAGGAAGTCTTAATCACTATGCTACACTATATTGCTGAAATTACCTTAAATTACTTAGTTCAGTAAAAGGCACGCCATCTATAACATACACAGCTAATGCATGTCACATAGTGCTCAAGTATTAAAATAAAAATAACTTAATCGTTCTCTTAGAAAGATGCTTGGAATCAAAGCACCTTGCCTCAAACTCATCTCCAAGAAAAAGCAATTCAGCAGAAGCTTAAAGCCACCATCATTTGCAACTACACACTATCACTATGGCAGAATTCGGAGCCACTGAATTTTCCCCTGGATAATTAGTAATAAGGCGCTGCCTGTCTGGATTCCTCTCAGAGAGAAAAGAAAAAAAGCCAAAAGCTGGGAGGCTCATAGAACTGATGTAAAAGAAGACCTGGGGAAAGAGGGCACTCAGGCTTTTCCTTGTGGAAATGAGCTCTGCTTTCTTTTGTTCCCATTCTAAGTAATTTAGTATTCTTTTCTTCTCTCCCCTTGTTGGTATTAACCTCCCTCGGGATAGAATGATAGCCACAACAGCCAATTATGGAGACACTGAAGGAGGAGGAAGGTGCCTCAAGCCTGCCTTTGTCTACCAGGAAACAATTGCCTGGTTGGAAGGTGGTTTTAATTGCCCCTACCCTTTCCTTTTCTTTTCCTTCCTTCCCATCAGCGCTCCCTCAATCAAGCTCCGAGCCCTAATGCTTGTGAATTACCCAGAATGAGAAAAGTATTAATAAGCTCTCACCCAGGTGGTTTGAATTAATGTGCAGACAAAAATCTAAGTATTCTTCTGGGATTATCTGGTTCTCCTTTCCAAGCCCTGCTTTACAAATGTGTTTCTCAAGATGTACACCTTGGACCACCTTCCTCAAGGTCACCTGGGGGCTGGTTAAAAGAGTATAGGCCTGGAAAACATCCCAAGTGCATGGACTCAGAATTTTGCAGGATGAGCCTAGAAATCAGCATTTTTAACAAATTTTCCTGGTAAAGTTTGAATAATATTTTTAAAACTACTGACTTGTAACTTACAAAGCGCTTTTACATGCATTTAATTCTCACTCAAATTCTCCACAAGTTTATTTTCCTGTCCTTTAAAATAATTTCATTTCTTTATTTTTATGTGCATGAGTTTTTGTCTGCATGTATGTTAAGTGCACCTGTGTATGCAATGCCTGTGAAAACCAGAAGTGGGCCTTGGAGGCCCTGGAACTGGAGTTAGTGGGTGCTGGGAACTGAACTTGGGGCCTCAGGAGGAGCAGACAGTGCTCTTAACCACTGAGCCCTTCCTGTTCTTTTCTGTGCTGTTGCTGTTTTCCTCTCCCCTCAGTGTAATACCTCAGACTTAGATGCTCCTGTAAGAAGACTTACTCTTTCTGCCAAAGATGTAAAAAAAAGTAAAAAATAATAAGAAACAAATAAGTGAAGCAATGTTCAAAAAACCCACTGACAGTAGGAAGTAAGAGGCTTTCTTCTAGGGACATTGGTGTGGAGGGACCTGCTCTTGTTCACACTTTGTATAATGCCAGGAGCAAGGCTGAGTTCCAATTCACCTTTGTTAATTTGCCTCAGATTCCCATCTGAAAAATGAGGGAAAAAAATTCTTACCACATAGTGTTCCTATTAAGAGTTAAGTGATTTAGTGCAAATAACCTATTTAGAATGGCACCTTGTTCAATAATACCAGCTAGTTACCTAAGGTTCTTAGAATTAGCCTAAAAAGCTGCAGTTCAGGGCTGGAAAGATGGCTCACTGGTTAAGAGCTCTTGCTGCTTTTCCAGAAAACTGGGAGCTTGGTTCCTCGCACCCAAGTCGGGTGGCTTCCAGTCTCCTGTAATCCCAGCTGCAGGGTATCCAACATCATCTTGTGGCATCCATGGGCACACCCACACATATATACATACAGACACAAACATATAAATAAAAATAAAATAGAGCTTTTAAAAAGTATAAATAAGCTACAATTCAAATTCATCATTGAGTTTCATTTAAAACTTAAACATCATTTTTATCCTTCATTGTTTCCAATAAAGCTATAATAATAATAATAATAATAATAATAATAATCATCATCATCTAGGCATGATGACACGCACCTATAATTTCAGCATTCAGAAGAATGAGGAAAGAGGGTTACCACTACTAGCTCAAGGCAGCTTGGGCTACATAGTGGGTTCCAGGTCAGCCTGAGCTACAAGTGAGACACTATCTAAAAAAAAGAGAAACGACGACTTAGAAAATAGCTCAATAAGAGCTTTTGCTGCACCCACACCCACATAAAAAGCCAGGCATGTGACCCTAGTGCTGTGGTGATTCAGAGACCGTGCTTCCACATGCACATGAATAGACACTGCAAGCTCACACACATATGAACATACTGCACACGCACACACACCAAGCATGTAGACAGATAGATACACACACACACACACACACACACACACACACACACACACACAAAAAAAGAAGTGGTCAGTTGTGGTGGCACATGCTGCTAGGCAAATGCTGGGGAGGATGAGGCAGGAGGATCATGAGTTCACTGGACAGCTACTATACTGGTTACTGCTGGGGAGAGTGGGGAGAGTGAACCAATTAATTACTGTCCTGAATTAATTACTGTTCTGTTGCTATGATAAAACACCATGGCCAAGGCAACTTATAGAAGGAAGAGGTTATTGGGCTTACAGTTCCAGAAGGGTAAGTGTCCATCATAGTGGGGCAGGCATGGCTGGAGGCATCTGGAGCAGAAAGCTAGGTGCTCACATCTTCAAGTATGCACAGGAAACAGAGCAGACTAGAAATGGGACCGGCTATCTACTCTCAACCCCGTCCCCCAGAGGCTTCCTCCAGCATGGCCACACCTCCTAAAGGTTCCTTGACCCTCCCCAGACAACACCATCAAATGGGGGTCAAGTGTTCAAATAAGTGAAGCCTATGGAGGATAATCTCATTCAAACTGCACAGGTACCATCCCTTACATAGGTCACAAGCTGATGGAAGATCACACACATACACGTTGTTGTACGACTTTTCCTATGGAGATGTGAACAAACATTTGTTAACCAGAGATAGTCACAGTAACAACAGAGACCCATTAAAACTCTCAGTCAAGAGAATAAAATCTCTGACCTAGGTGGGAACACGTAACATTCCATTTGAGCCAGGTCACCCGCCTGGCCAAGGGACCACCCATAGGAAGGCAGATTCATCTTAAACCATGCCAAAGACATAGGTGGAATCATCAGGGCTTTAATGAGAGGGAGAACGAACGCTTCTTGCCCAGGACATTCACCCCATGGTGCAATCGCTTACCAGGCAGAAGGCATGCAGCTTCATAAGCCCTCCTGCTTTTCTGAATTCCTCAGACAAGCATAATCTCTCCTTTTCTTCTGCCTCTTGTCTAAGCATGCTTTCCTTAACACTGGCCCGTCCAATATTTTGAGTTTCTTTACTTTCTCTAAGCTCCTCTCCTGGCCATGTGGCTGCTAGTCCACCATACCTCTGACCTCCATGCTCTCTTACATGGCATAGTTTTTTCCTTCTCTCCTTCATTCTCCTCCTCTGAGCAGCTGTTGGTATTTACAGCTTGCCTGCCCTGAGGGCTTTTCTTTTAAATACTAAAAAAATTGTCCTTAAGTTTTCATTTGAGTCTATTCTTAAATTCCTTCATTAATGAGACTAAGAACCCCAAGAGGGGGGCCCCGGATACCCCTGTATCATCAGGGCACCAATGATAGACCAAGGAAACAATCACACCCAAGTCTAGTTTAGTAAACCAGTAAGCTTATTGGAATAACTTAGAGGAGCATGAATGAAGAGTTACAGGGGTGTGGATGACACAAAGGCAGCTGCATATCCCTGGAAGCCTCACCTCGGCATGGGTGATGACTCAGGAAAGCTACCTCACTAGAGCTTCCTGCACTACTTGCTGACAACTGAGCTGATAGGAGTCTCCTCAGTAACTGTTAATGCTTAAATAACCTTGGGGAGGGGCCTTGTGAATCTTGTAAATTTCATTTACTTCCTGAACCTTTGAGTTTCCTATGCCTTCCAAGACGGAATGTTTCAGCTTACACACACACACACACACACACACACACACACACACACACACACACACACACGATAAAAATGGAGGTGAGAGTGACAGAAGAGAGAAGGCTTTTTCTGGTAAGATTTTCACATGGAACACAGGAAACACTGTTTAGGCTTAGTCTTATGTACAAGTGGAAGTTAAAATATTAAGCAGCTCATATGTGTCCAGCACTGAGTATCTTACATGTATAAATTCATTTAACCCTCCAACTATCTTGTGAGATAGATATTGTCATCCTTGCTCTAGAGAAGATAAAACTGAAGCTCACAGAAGCTAAGCTGTTTATGTATAAAGGCATACCATTAATAATGTACCAGAGCCATAACAGGTAGTAATTTTTTCTCTACACTCTGCATAATTATCACTTACAGGCAAAGTAGAGGTGTGAAATAGCTCCAAGCTAGGGAAACTGCGAGAGTTTGGATTTGATGGAATATTTTATGAGATGTGAGCTATCTAATAGGCAAGAAGGGTTCGCATCTTAAAATAGAATCTGAGGTCTTCCTGGAGACTGACCTATTTTCTGTTGGAAATGGAGATCCACTGCAAGGAGAAGGTCCTGGTTATTTATTTTTAAATCCCTCAATCTGATCCAGACCAAAAATGGGGGAAAGACCGCAAAAGAGATATTTTGATTTTGTATTAAATTAAAGCCACCTACATTTGGGGCTTGAGAGATAGCTCAGTGGTTAAGAGCACTGGCTGTTCTTGCAGAGGACCCAGGTTCGATTCCCAGCACCTACATGATAGTGAACAACCATCAGTAACTCCAGTTCTAAAGGATCCAGCACCCTCCTCTGACTTCCACAGGCATTACACGACACAGGTGCACTTTCGTACATACAGGCAATACACTCATACACATAAAATAAAAATAATTAATAAAATATTTTTATAAAGAAACAAACAAACAAACAAACAAAAACCCTTACATTCATTGCCAATGTTCACTTCTTTTCTTCCCCTCTTTAGCCCAAGAATACTAAGAAAAAACACAAAATTTTAAATAGCAGAAAAGATACAGCTGCTCTGGCCTCTGTACAAAATCTTTTAATACTAGCTTCTGGAGAATGTACATGTATGTCTACTCAACTCTTGATATAACTGGATTTAAATGAAAATCTAATCTAAGCACAACCATAAAAAAAGCCTGAAAGGAGAATCAAGAGGTCAGAGAAGGCACATCCTGTCTGCTCCTATAGGAAGTAAATTCGAGTCATCTCCAAATCCAAACACCAGCATTTTCTTCCCCCGCTTGGGAAGAACTGCTCCCAGTATTATTAGGCAACAGACATGCATTTGGGAAGTCTGTATGCAGCCCCTTTCATCCATACTCTCCTCATGGAAAGGTCAACCAAATGCTGGAGTTTGGACGTATTTCTCTTGTTATCTACATCAAACAGATTAAAACGGTTTGTTCTGTGTTTGGCTCTCATGAAGATTCTACTTCCTTGTCAGTGTAGCTAGAAAGATAAAATATACTAGGGACATTTGTCCTCATTTTTCAGGTTGAGGTCTTCAAGAACATCTGTAAACTTTCAATCTTCTAAGCTCAGTTGCTTGCCTGCATTTTGAGGAGGCTGTCAGGTGAAACATGATTTGTGTACAAAAGATTCACATGCTTATTATAAAAGCATAAAACAAAAACATAATGAAAACACTAGCCTTGGGGCTAGAGAGATGGCTTAGTGGTTAAGAGCACTGGCTGTTCTTGCAGAGGACCCAGGTTCAGTTCCCAGCACCCACACGGTGGCTAACAACCACCTGTAACTCCAGTTCCAGGGGATCTGATGCCTCTTCTGACCTCTGAGGGCACTGCATAACATGGGTACACTTACATACATGCAGGCAATATACTCATACACATAAAATAAATAAATAACACTAGCCTCTGATTCAGTTATATCATTGTCTAAAGAATAGAAACATTTTGTAAATTGGCAGGTATTATTGTACATAGTAGTGGGTTTCCTAAGGACATTTTCTACAAGTAGAGAATTCACTTCCCTACTCCCCTTCTAGCTCCTCCCTACTCCCTTCACTCCCCTAGGCATCTTCACTTCTACACTCATGTCATATGTGCATACAGGATTTTATATATCTATGTAAAATTCAGGGTCACAAATGAGAGAAACATGCAATATTTGTCTTTCTAAGTCTGACAATTCTCTTACGATAACATTCAGTTGCATTCATTTTCTACCAAATGACCTAATTTCCGTTTTCTTTATTACTGAATAGCATTTGCTGTTAATACATACCACCGTTTTTTGCCCATTCCTCTGATCGATCTTCTGCACTTTGTTGAGAAAATCTACTCAATGAGAGTGAGTATTTAATCATTAATCCAATAAATATTTTCAGGGCATATACAACTTCATGCTGGAGATTTAATGGCCAACAAGACTTATACGATCTCTGTTCTTACAGACTTCCATTCTGCTGGAAGTACAAAAACTAAGAAATTAAAGAATATTTAATAACAAGTTTGATTAACTGTGATAAGCACAGGAGGCATATGTAACAATAAACAGCAATTAACTGGCACAGCAGGAGTGGGAAAGCACTACCCACAGAAAATAAATTACAAGATTTCTTTCTAAAATACAGAGTAGCCTTTTCTCCACCCGAGTTCCAGATATGTTTATCCTTGATACTCAAACTACTCCACACATTCTCACTAACAGTGAGTTAATGGCAATGTAGCAAGATGGACTGATGGATACCTATGTTGGTTCCATAACAGCGATTTTGAGTGATTATATATATATA
>NW_008355775.1:2371705-2381949 GCF_000622305.1 Nannospalax galili
TTAAGATTTTGTGATCTTTCTTAGTATCCTTGGGGTAATAAATATAAATGTCCAAGTATCTCTGTGGTATGCTGAGTCCTTCAAGTAAATACTCAGTAATGGTTAGCCAGTATGTGGGTGCTGGGAACTGAACCAGGTTCTCTGCAAGAACAGCAAGTGCTCTTAACTGCTGCTCATTCTCTCCAGCCCCCTACAGGATTTTCTTAAGAAAGAAAACAATGTACCTGGAGGTAGATTCCATTCTTAACTGTAACACTGCCATGTCCAGAAGACAGTTTCACCCTAGTCCTCCCTGACCTCTGGCTCTTATAATATTTCTCCCCCTTCTACCTCACTGTTCCCTGAGCCTTGGATTGGGGGGTGGGGGTGGGGGTAACATGAATGTCCCATTTATGGCTGACTACTCCATAGACACTCTCTGCACTTTGACAAGCTATGAGTTTCTATGTTAACTGCCTTCTACTGCACAAAAAACTTTTCTGGTGAGGACTGAGAGCTGTACTCATCTATGGGTATAAAGATATATATTTAGTGGGGAGTTTAATTCTATTTCCATTTATCAAAGTAGGAGTAGTAATAGGTTCTACCCCTGGGGTCTATGCATTCCCCAGTCGTGGGCTCTTGCCTAGATTTACAGAACTAAGCATTAGTTTTGTCTTATAGAACAGGCCTAAAATTCAATTAAAAATAGGTTATTATCCCCATAGCATTTGTACCACTATTATATTCGTGGGCATATCTTGCCAGGCCAGTCATTACTGTAGCTCACAGGGTTCACAACTGGATAAGACTGTTGATGACATTCCCCCCCAGTAGCTTGCATAGAACCTTCCAGTTCTATGAAAATTAGCCAGCAGGGAGAAGGCTTCCAAGTTAGTATCAGCTTGATTTTTCCATGCCCTGTGGCCAAAGATGTGGTGTCTTCAGCAATAATATATAACCATTGTAAGATGGAATCTCAATATAGTCTTCATTTGCATTTCTGTGATGACTAGTGATGGCGAACATTCTTCTGTTTATTTATTGGACATTTACATTTCATTTTTTGAGAACTGTTCATTTCATGATCTCATTTATTGAGTTGTTTGATTTCTTGGTAGTTTTTTATTCGTATATCCTAGACATTGATACTCTTTCATATGGATAGCTACTAAAGCTTTTCTCCCATTCTATTGGCTGTGTCTTCATTCAATTAACTGTTTACTTCTCTGTGCAGAAGCTTTCTGATTTCACGAGGTCTGACTTGTCAGTTAGTGTGCTGGACAGCTTTAGTCAACTTGACACACCTGGGTTGAGGGAGCCTCAATTGGGGAATTTCCTCTATTGGACTGGCCTGTGGCCATGTCTGAGGGCCATCTTCTTGTGAGTGATGTGAGAAGGCCCAGCCCACTATGGGCGGTGCCACCCCTGGGCAGGTGGACCTGTGTTGCATAAGAAAGCAGACTGAGCAGGGACCAGGGGAGCAAGCCAGTAAGCAGTGTTCCTTCAAGGCCTGTGCTCCAGCTCCTGGCTCCAGATTCCTGCCTGGAGTTCCTACCTTGGGCTCCCTGATGAACTGTGACCTGAGAGATGAAAACTGAATAAACCCTTTCCTCCCCAAGTTGGTATTGGTCAGAGTATTTTGTCACATCAATGAAGAACAAACTAGGACAGTTAGTGACATCATTTTCTATTCGATTGGGTTCGTAAAGGCTTTTCTTATGCCTATATCTTGTAGTGTTTTCACCACTTTTCCTCTAACAGTTCCAGAGTTTCAGATCTTACATTAATGTCTACGCTAGTTGACTAAAAGCAGCTTGGGGAGGAAAGAGTTCATTTCATATTACAGTTCACAGTCCACCATGAAGGAAAACCAGGAGAGAGGAACTGAACCATAGACCATGGCACAGTGCTGCATACTGGCTTGCTCCCCTTGCTTGCTCAGCTACTTTTCTTATACAGCCCAGGCCCAACTGACACCCCCAGTGGGCTGGGTCCTTTTACATCAACCTGCAATTAAGAAAATGCCCTACAGGTAGGCCCAAAGGCCAATCTGATGGAGGAAATTTCTCTACTGAGGTTCCCTCTTCCCAGGGTGTCAAGTTGACAAATGACTAAGCAGCACAATGTTCATTTGGAGAGGATGTTTATATAGATTGAGAGACAGAGATCTGGGTTCACTCGTTTACATTTGGATACCCAGCACCATTTGCCTAAGAGAGTGTCCCCTCTACAATGGATATTTTTGTCATCTTTGTAAATTCAGGTAGCTGTAACTGTGTAGGTTGATATCTGAGTCCTCTACCCAAGTCCATTGATTTGCGTGTTTGGTTTTGTGCAAATGCCATGCTATATTTGCTAAAATGGCACTGCAGTATAACTTGAAGCATTGTTCTTTTTGCTTGAGATAGCATTCAGTGTCAAGAATCTTTTCTGCTTTCATATGAATTTAAGGATTGCTTAAATCCTTGAAGAACTATAAATAAAAGGTAATGCTCTCTTAACAAGGTAAGTTTCCTTAGGTACCTGTATTTCTGTTACTGGTTAATTTTTTTTAAGAGGAAAATAACTTTAAATGAATTAATTGTAATAGGCTGTACATGTTAGGACATATCACTGTGCTAAACTGAACATTTATACAAGAACATTTCATTCATTCATTTAGTCAGTCATTCTTGAATTAAGGTGAGGTCCTTTATGTTGCCCAGACTGGCCTTGAACTTGCACCCAAGCAGTCCTCCAGCCTCAGCCTCCTGGGTAGCTGAGACCACAGGTATGTGCTACTGTTCCCAGCTCATTGACTTAATCCACAGGATTGGAACTTTCTTGTGCTTCTATTTGATGAGGCAAGAAGGGTTGGGTTACGGTTCGGGTTCAGGTTCGGGGTAGGGTTAGGGTTCAGGTTCGGGTTTGGGTTAGGCTTAAGGTTAGTGGTTAGAGTTAGGGAAAGAGTTAGGGTTCGGGTTCAGGTTAAGGTTCGAGTTAGTGTTCGGGTGAGGGTTTGGATTAGGATTCAGGTTCGGCTTTGGGTTCAGGTTCGGTTTGGGGTTAGGGTTAGGTTTACTGTCAGGGTTAGGGTTAGGGTTACGGGTTAGGGTTAGTATTCGTGTTAGGGTTAGGTTTAGGGCTAGGGCTAGGGCTAGGGCTAGAGGTAAGAATAGGGTTCGGGTTCGGGTTCTGGTTTGGGTTAGGGTTAGGGTTAGAGGTTAAGGTCAGGGTCAGGGTCATGGTCAGGGTTTGGGTTCTGGTTCACTTAGGGTTAGGGTTAGGTTTAGGTTTAGGGTTAGGGTTAGGGTTAGGGTTAGGGCTAGGTTTAGGTTCAGGGTTAGGGTTAGGTTTAGGGTTAGGTTTAGGTTTAGGGTTAGGGTTAGGGTTAGGGTTAGGGTTAGGGCTAGGAATAGGGATAGGGTTTGGACTAGGGCTAGGGCTAAGGTTTGGGTTTGGATTAGGGTTAGGGTTAGGGCTAGGGTTAGCGTTTGGGTTCGGGTTTGGGTTAGGGTAGAGGTTAGGGTTAGGGTTAGGGTTAGAGTAAGGGTTCAGGTTAGGGGTTGGGGTTAGGGTTAGGGTTAAAGTTAGGGTTGGGGTTGCATTGGCTGTAGTTTGCTTTTGGAAGTATGGCCTTTTCAATGATACTAATCATGTTGATTCACGAGAATGGCATGAGCAAGGGAGGTTTTTCCGTCTTCCAGTGCTTCTCTTATTTCTCTCTTCAATGTTCTAACACTTTTTGTTTTGGAGCTCTTTCTTTTCTGGGTTAGGTTCATTCAAAGGTGTGACTCATTTCACCCCACTCCCTGCAAAAGGCACTGGGAATGGGATCATTTTCCTGAATCCTTTCTCAGTAAGTTTGTTATTGGTGTAAAGAGGGGTGACTGATTTTGCTGTTAAATTTTGTATCTAGCCACTTTGATAAATGTGCTTATTAGTTCTCAGAGTTTTCTTGTGGAGTTTTTAGAATCTCTCATGTATAGAATCATCATCTGCAAATAAGGATAGTTTGGAGTCCTCCTTTCCTGTTTGTACCTCTTACCTTCCTCCTTTTGTCTTACTGCTCTAGACAACACTTCAAGCACTGTCTGGGATAGGAATGGAGAAAGTGGGTACCTTTGTCTTGTTCCTGACTTAGTAGAAGCACTGATTTTTCCCCCCATTTAGTATAATATTGATGATAAATTTTCATATAAAGTCTTTGTTATGTTGAAATATGTTCCTTCTATTCTTACTTTCTTAGGACTTTTTAATCATAAAGACACTGGATTTTGTTAAAAGTATTTTCTGCATTCATCATTATGATCGTATGATTTCTGTCCTTCAGTCCATTTATGTGGTGTATTGCATTTATTGTTTTGGGTATGTTGAGCTATCCTTTCTCAGTTGTGTTGATGCAAAAGCACAACTTTCACCTCAAAGAAGATAAGAAATAGTTTATTCTGGAGCGAAATATGAGTGACCATGGCCTGGGAATACAGATTCAGGCCACACCAAATTCCGTGTTCCAGTATGGAAACAGCTTTATGAAGTTTTTTATAGTAACAAAACAAGGAGAAATCATAAATCAAGATACTTTCCAAATACTTTGGTGGAAACATTAAGTTGATGGATACAACAAAAGAGAAATCTCAACTATACGCCTCAGATACCATCTGATGGCATTCTTAGCCTTTTGGTTGGCAGGAGATAGGGCTTTGTGACTTATCTGTTAGTCACAAGATGTTAAGTCAGAAACAGAGGTGGGTAAGGAGTGACTATTTAGGGGCTGAAGATGGCCCTAGGTAAATTATAAACAGGCTTTGGATCTTCAGTATTCCAAACTCTCCACAGTCATTGAACAGCTAATCAGTTGGTCTGCATTGTAGGACGTTCAGTCCAAGATGCAGAATTAATCTGGGAATTTTATTTCACAGTTGATACATTTTCAGTGTTCATAGGACTGTGCACCCATGTCTTCCATGTGCCAAGTGTGTGATTCCCTATGCTACTCTGAGAATAAAATATTAACTTTGATATTGAATTTATGTCTTAACTGCACAGAGTTCAACAATATAGTTCTCAGTTCCTGCACTGTCACTCCCAGAGGCAGTGACAGTCCCTCCAGGGTGGCCTGGAGGTCATACTTCTGGAAATCAGCTTAATGTGACAATAGTGAGATTGAAATAGAACCCCAGAATGGTGAAATTAAGGAAAATAGAACTATTCTCTGATAATTAAACTATAAAATATATCATTGCTCACATAAAAACTATAGAAAATCAGTTTAAGAAACATGATATTTTAAGGACGTAAGATGAAGTACTTATCTGCTTGAAGTTATTCATATGTCTAAAGAAATGCTAGATCAAAACCTCTGTTGATGGTAGAGTTTGCCTAAGCAGAATCAAGGGGACAAACACTGATTGTGCCTACTAGGAACCATCTGTCAGAGAATGCATTTCAGATTTCCTCCCAATAAGCATCTGTAGAGTATGTACCCAGTTATCGCAACCTGATACCTCTATGCATTTTAATCATGGAACCTATTCCTCCTTGCTCTGATCCATCTCTACCCAGCAACCATCTGATTGTTCTTTGTTTTCCCCTGTACTTTCCCACAGGAAGAATACAAATGTGTGGCTGACTTGATCAGTATTGCTTCTCCTTGAAAATTTACAGTTGTGCTGTTTGGAGACTTGGGACTCCTGGGGATTTTTCATCACAATTTAGCCTTCATTGATTCTCAGAGTCTAAGATGGGGAATGTGAATGTGTCAGGATGTAGTCTAGAAGGGAATTCATTGAAGTAGTGGCTCTTTCAGCTCCCAGCAGTTTTCCATGGCAATACTTTGGCTTCCACACAAGCTTTCCTAGGGTCTGTAGGCAGATTTTCTCTTCTCTTGGCTTCAACTATTTTCCCATGATCTGCCCATCCAACCAGTCAGCGCTGCTAGGAACTCTCTTCTCTTTTGCTGCTATTCCCTATACTGTTTACAGTATTTGTGAGCTCACTCTTGCTTCCAGACCAACAGTTCCCAGACACTAATGTGGGAACTGGCTGCATCAGAATCACCAGATCTCCTTTACTAAGATACCCTAGGGTAATGACTACGAGTCTGTTTAATAAATTCCCTGGATAATTCTGATATGCAATCACAATTCAGAATCATTATCTAGAAAAGTAGGTCTTAAACTTGCTGACATACTAAAATCATTCTTTAAATATCAGTGCTCAGGCCTTACCCTAGTCTTACTAAATACTATTTCTCTCCCTTTGGAGTTGAAGTATGAGCAAGGCATTCTTACAACATTCCAGAAGTTAAGCTTGTTGTATAGGAAAGATTAAGACCTACGGGTTCAGAACTGTGATCCTCTAAGTGTAGCACCAATCCACAGCAACAGCACAATCTGGGGACTTGTTAGAGTATAGAGTCTAAGATCCCATCCACAGTCTTCTAAAGCAGAAACCCTGGGAAAGGGGCCAATGACCTGTGGCTTAACAGCTTCTTCAGATGACTTCTGTTGCACTAAATTTTCCCTTCTTCCTCCCTGGGGGGCCTGAACGCTGGCCCTCTGAAGACTCTAGGGTATCTGGGTCCTGACGCAGATTGACAAAACTGACATAACACATCTTATTTGGGTTTTGCATAGTTTATGACATCCGGGAGGGGGTGACTTATCTTACAAAGGCATGAAATGCCACCATCAACCCTGTCCCCCTTCCCCAGCTTTTCATGCAGCTATTTGCAGTTCTATCCAGTGCTCAATATGGCAACAGCTCTACCCCTTTTCCCAGTGTGCTCAGTGTGGGTCTCTAGACTGCCCCCCGTCAATTCTAGCCTTTCAGAGGAACTTCTGGGTTACAATTCCAATATGATCTGTTGGCCTAGATAGTTTCCCTGGTGTCCTAGCTAACATTAGCTAATATTCTGTGATCTGTCTATCTTCTATCCATCTTCAGCAATAGGAATATTTTTACCTCTTCACCTTAAGCCTCTCCCTCAGACTCAAGTTCCACTGGCAGAAAAGAAGAAACCAGACTGTTTTCTGATCCCTAGACAGTAGGTTTCCCACTTTGCTTCTGGTACTCTTTTGGTAAATTTCCTCCAGAACAGGAACCATATGCTCAAATGCTATCATCTTTAACACTTTGTTCACAGACTTGGAAGTCAGTATGTATTTTTAGAGTTAGTATTTTGTATTTACCTTTAATTCTCCTTTATTTAATCTAATGAACACTCTTCATTCAATCTGGGGAACAATACACCTACAACTGCTTGCGTTAAAATGCTAAATCCCACCAGAATATTTACAATATTGATTTCACACTGAAACACTCAATTAGTTCAGCATGCAAAGCACCTTGGGGATGACTGATTGGAAGGAATCATGAAGGCGTTCTAAAGATATATTTTATTTCTTGAGGTGGATGCTAGTTACAAGGTTCTTTCTGTGGGAATTCATTAAACCAAGCACTAATAATTGCATTTTTGTCTGTGTGTTTTAATTTAATAAAAAGTTACATAAACTTTTCTTAAGCAGTTGCTTTCTTTCCAGCTTTTCATTTTCTAATTCAACTAGTTTTTGAGCTTTGGTAATAGCTCGAGGACAGAACTGGTGACTTGCCTATTTTTTTTTTTTTAATCTTCAAAAGACTTTGACTGTAGGGACTGGCATTTTCTCACCCATGAAGAAACTGAGGTTCATAGAAACTAAGGACTTCCCTTTGTTTACACAAGTGGCTAGTGTAAGGACTAGAGTCCAGCTTTATGTGGCCAAGTGCAACGGTTTTCTTAATGCTCCAACATGACCCTGTAAGAGAAATCTTTAACTGCATGTATTAAGAAAAATCAAAAAAAATTTTGGTTTTTACATGAGTCATCAAAGATAAAGCATTGTATTTTCTTTTACATTTTCACATCTAATATTTTATTTTCTGTGGTCTCAATAGGAAAGCTGATCAATGCTGTAAGACAGGCTCAAAATGTTGAAAAATTAATGGATGGTTTAATAGTGTGACAGAGAGGGTCAACGAGATGGTTCATTGGGTAAAAGCACTCGTTGCCAAGTGTGATAAGCTGACTTTGATCCCTGGGCCCCATATGGTAAAAGAAGAAAACCAACTTTTGCAAGTTGTCCTCTGACCTCTGCATGTGTGCAGTGATACATATACATGCATGTGTAAACATATAAATGAATAAACATGATAAATTATAATTAAAAATTTTAAAGTGTAGCAGACCCCTGGAGACTCCCTCAGTGCCAAGAGTTATAGGACCTCCCCTGTCAGGTTTCAGGGTAGAGACCAGGAGGGTGACAGGACCCATTTGGGGACTATTTACCAACTGCAATATTGCAACAGAAGTCACTCCTGATTTAGGCACTGTGGAAGCCTGCAGAGTTGGTCCTGGGGTGAATTAAATCTGATAGAGCCTTGTCCTGCGGTGTGGGCACTCTCAATAAAGGGAGAGGCAAATGTTTTCTTTCAAGAAGAACCTCAAGGAAGAATCTTTGCTTTGCAATTAGGAATCTTAACCCTAACATGCAATTTGTTGAACATTCACACAGATTTTATTTACTAATTTCTGCAAGCTCCTGATTGTTCTATTGTCTCTCTGCTCTTAGAACAGTCTCACAATCAGCTGTTAATCAGGCAGACTGGAGCTTTCTTCTATAAGTGTGGAAATGAGCCTGTTCACAATGAGTGCAAGGGAACAAAAGAAGGAAAAGAAAGAAACAGTGCCCAGTAGACTGCAGTAAGCAACATCCAGAAAAGTTCCCTGTCTCCTAAAGCCTATTAGTCAACTTTGCCCATTTGGTAAGGCTGCTACATATAGTCGTTGCGTTTTTCTGTTTTTTGTTTTTGTTTCAAAAGAGGGTCATACTATGTAGCCCTGACTGGCCTGGAATTGATGGAGATCTGCCTAAGTCAACCTCCCAAGTACTAAGATTAAATGTGCATGCTACCAGACCCAGTTAATTTCTTTTATGTGTATGAGTGTTTGGCCTGTATGTACGGATACGTACCATGTACATGCAATGCCATAAGAGGCCAGAAGAGGGCATTAGAATTCTTGAACTGGAGTTAGGGATGGTTGTTAGCCACCATATGGGTGCTAGGAAATGAACCTCTGCAAGAGCAACAAGTGGCCTTAACCACTGAGCCTCTCTGCAGCCCTGACATAGCTCTAATAGTAGAACAAATACTGGTTATAAAATGAAATTGTCAAAGTCCAGGTATGCAGAGGAAGGTACTCAGACCTGTGACATCTATTCCCTTTGCTCCCAGTTACAAGTGGACTCAAGGGAAGTCTAACATGCTATTTGAAATCTCTGCTATTTCAAAAATTCTAGGCAGTACAGAGGTGGTAAGTTTGGAATGCTTAGAGAAAACCTACCCTGGGTATTCCAGATGAAACCTACACAGAGCTACTTATTTTCCATAACCTTTAGGCAATTACAAGTTCAAATAAAAATAGAAAGAATAATCAAATAAATGATTCTCCAGAGGATATAGACCGTTGAGCTTCTTATCCAATACTTCCTTTCCTCTTTCTAAAAAAGCTGAATTTCATCCACATGTGTACCTGACTCCTACTCTAAAGTATCCTGGTTAGTTACCTGTGCTGTCTAACAAATATAGAGTTATAATACACAACTTAAAATTTTCTAGTACTTATCTTTCTAAAAAGTAAATAGAATCAGTTAAAATTGATTTTAATAATATAGTGAGCTTCCTTGAAAAGCTCCCAGTGCCATCAAGGAGCCACAGCTAAGGGCTTTCTTCATTAGTGCTGTTTTTACCCTTCAACAAAGAAGCTTTTCATTGCAGGGAATAGAGGTTGTTACAGAGAGCCACATCTGGCCAAGATGCAGACAACAGGTAACTGTGGAGTGCTCATCCCCAAATGAGACATCTATAATACAACCCCTACACCAAGGCTCAGGAAATACCTCAGAAAGGGGGGTGGAAAGATTATAAGAGCTCAAGGACCAGGAAGACTGCTGTGAAATAGTATTTTCTGAGCAAGACAGAGATATTGCATCCCTGAACTCTCAACAGCTAGGGTTGCCAGCACAAGGCCTGCACAAGACCATGCCAATTCTACTCCTAGTTATAGGCAGTCAGTCAAAAGTCACTGAGGGAAGGAGGGTCAGGTTTCTGTAGGGATGAGCTCTCTGACAGATTGACCATGTGCATATGGACAACACTAATTGGATTCAGTAGGAGATAGATGATGATAGATGATGATAGATAGATAGATGATAGATAGATAGATAGATAGATAGATAGAT
>NW_008355775.1:2382117-2411921 GCF_000622305.1 Nannospalax galili
ACACAGAAGGATTTGGAGGAAGATAGGATAAAAATGAACTTTTCTAATGTATAAAATTCTCAAAACAAAAAATTAAGTTAAAAATTTTTTTCATTCCATATATTAAAATACCCTGTTGACATATTATTAATGAGAGCTATGTTACATTTTCCTTATTCATTTATTTACTCAGATGGGATTGTGCTATGTTGCCCAGACTGGCCTTGAATTCACAAAAGGCTATGAAAAGAACAAGCATTTGGATGGAAGCTGATGTTGAACACAACAGAACAGAAAGACAAAGACACTGAGAATCTGTTGATAAACAGATTCTTTTTTGAGTCTTGACTTTCTATTTAGTGAGACAATGGTTATTCAAAATTTTAAGCTGGTTTAAGTTACTTATAGCCAAGAGTCTCAATTATAACTAATTTGTAAACTGATAGTGTGGTCATTCTTTGGCCCTAATTAACATACTTCATTACTGTGCAGAGTAGGAGAAGAATTGACCTTCATGGAATTTGAAAAGGGAAAACATATGGAAAGCACTTGAGTTCATTGCATTAAGTAAAAAAAATTTAACATACTGAATCGCCATATGTTTTAGTAAAAATTATTGGCACAGCACTCACATTCACTTTCTGTTCCTGAGTCAGGCATCCGAGTTGTGAAAGTAAGCAAAGTCTAGGGAAAAAATAAACTCCATACCAGATTTACTAAAATATCTTAATAAGATCTATATGAACTACATAGCTATGAAGATGAAGGGAAAGCTGTCCAATAAAATGAAAACCTGCAGTCTCAAACAGATACCTTTAGAAAAGTGGTTCTATTTTAAGTTTCCTATTTAACTCTAATTTGAACATACATTTCAATTAGAATTAGTATGCTCTTCAGGAAGTGAGTTATGAAATGACTTGGGATATCCTGATGTTTGCAAATTACAAAACTCCAAGTTTGGGAGGACAATATGTCTTTTAATGATAATATAATTGTCTTTTGTCCTCCTTATTGCTAGATAGCTGGGAGACCTAGGTACATACTGCCCCCAGGGATCCAGTATGGGCTTTGTCAGAGAAGGAGACCAATTAGCAGGTTTGGTTTCACAAAGAAGCTAAGATTGCCCTGAGGTTTACAAAAAAGCAACCCTCTGCTTCAGAAAGAACACCTTTGAACTGTGACAATCTTCACTGCTAACCATTGGGAGTCATCAAAGAATGTGGCCTTTTCCTGAGCATTTCATTATCCCTGCTCTTCAAAAACTGCTTTTTTTTCCCCTATAAAAGTGACAGTAATGACAGCAAACTTACCTAAGAGAAAGTGATCTCTTTCTGCTACTTAAAATGGCATTTTCATTGCTTCCAAAATTTGCCTGAGGTCACTTATGTTTTCTGATGGACAAATATCCGATGATTTCGAAAAAGACCCTTAATGGGTGTTTCCAGGACAGCATAATCACCTGGGGCTTCCAAAAGTGAAAAGCAGCTGCCTGCAGCTTGTTGAATAATGCATGTTTGAGTCATAGACAGATATAAAAAAGAACAAAAGCTCAGTCACCATCTGAACTACAATTTTATTCAAAGTGCCTTATTCAAATAATTCTTGGAACATTTATTGTGTGGCAAGCACTACACTAAACATTGACAGAGTTTGGTTTTTTTTTAATTGATTTATGTGCATGTGTGTGTATCTACTTCTATATATGTGTACCATGTGAATGCAGTGCCCACAGAGGTCAGAAGAGGGTGTCAGATCCCTTGGAAATGGAGTTACAGGCATGTGAGATGCCTGATGTGGATTCTGGGAATCAAACTCAGGTCCTCTGTAAGAGCAAGTTTTCTTAACTTCTGAGACATCTCTTTAGCTCCAAACATTTATAGTTCTGTTAGGAGTAAGATAGTGGAGTCCTACCCACTGTGATGCTGACAACCTAGAGAGGTAGGTGGGTAAGGGCATGGATAGCAGTGAGCAAGTGAAGGGTTGGCTCCCAGAAGGTACTCTGGGCTTGTGAGGAGGTCAGGGGATGTCTCACTACTACCTTAAGGAGTTTTCCATTGTTCTCAACAAAAGGGATCTATGTATCCTATACTTTAAACAATATTCTGTATTTAACCATTTTTCCAGCTACATAGTAAATGTGGTGACTTCTAGTGATTGGTAGAGGACTGAAAGGAATTTTTCTTTTGCTTGGACATTTGTGAAAGTCAATATTAAAGTGTTCATGAAGAAGCATTCCCTGGTCTTACAGAAGCCTGTACTCTAAAATCAGCAAGGATTTTAAAACCCAAGTTCTACATATTATCAGATGTGTCACACCAACAGCTGCTAAATCTGTCTCTCAGTTCCTTCAAAAAGGACTTCATAGATATACATGTGTATGTGAATACATGTTTAGATTCGTTGTGAGAATTAAATAAATGAATGTAATAGTGCATAGCAAATAGTATTAGTATAATGTCTCAGTACTGTGGAATTATACGTTACTTGATGCTTAGGTTTGAAAATCAACATGTGAAATTTAAACATAAACTGTCCTTAAAAACAGGAAGTTATCTTCTTTTTTTAAAAAAAAATTGTCTGCATGTGTTTAAGTGCACCTGTGTTGTGAAATGTCCATGGAAGACAGAAGAGGATGTCGGATTCCCTAGAACTGGAGTTAAGGACAGATGTTAGCTACCACGTGGGTGCTGGGATTCAAACCCAGTTCTTCTGCAAGAACTGCCAGTGCTCTTAACTGCTGAGCCATCTCTCCAGCCTGGGAGTTATCTTCTTAAAGACCCATAGCTCATCTCTCTATGTTTAGCACTCAATGTTCTCTCCAGTACTGAAAGAGAATGTTGTTTCCCTGACTGACTCTCAGACGATGGCTTTATGCAGAGAGTTCTTCAGGGAGACTCACCTAGAGAAAGGAGGGCAGGCTCCTTCTTTACCTCAAGGTCATTTGCTGAGGTGGCATGCAAGAGCTGTCCCCTAACTTAACTGATGATCTCACTCCTCTTTTTCAGTGACTCTTCCTCTGTCTTTGTTTGCTCAGACAGAATCACTGAATTCACTAAATTAAATGTGAGATGCTCATTTTTAACTAACATCTTGAGGTGCAACTCTTGTCATTTCAGAAAAAGAAGTGACATTGTTAAGTCCAATAAGTAAAATAGCGCTTATCTTCTGAGTTAATATTATTTTTGTTTTTTGTATTATTTCACATGATAGCAATATTAAAAAAATACTCTTGTACTTCCTTGAATGCTACCGGAATTGGATTACTGCCGACAGAGCTGGCACTATGATCTCAAAACACCATCATCTATCATCCCCTTTGGATTATGAGAACAGTTTCCTGATTGGTCTTTCAGGTGCTACCTTTGTCCTTACCGCCTCATGTGAGGAAACACAGTAGACAGACTGGCCTTATACCCTCCCCCATGGTCAGCACCTTCCAGAAAGTCCTGTTGCATTTGCAGTAAAAGACAAAAGTCATTTTAAATTGTTGAGTATTATTATATAGTTCAGGAAATGATTTATCTTGCTGAAATCTCCATGAGTTCATGAAAAACATTGAACATTCTCCTGCTGTGGAGTGGAGTGCGTATATGTGAAGCACTCCGTATATCTCACTGGTTGACTATGCTGTTAAAATCTACATCACTGCTGAATTTCTGTCTTATATGCTATAAATTGCTGAATAGAAGATGTAGAGGTCCCAATTAGAATTGTTGACTTGCCAACTTCTAATTATGTCTCTTTCAGTTCTATTAGTTTTAGATTCACATATCTTGAACGTTTGCTCTTTGGTTCATATATATTTGGGACAGTTGCCTTCCTAGTGGATTGGTTCTTTTATCATGTTATACTGTTTCCTTTTACCTCTATTAATTTTTGTGACTCTGATGCTCACTGTCTAAGTCTATTTAGGCTCACCTACCAAAATACCATAAACTGAATATTTTAAAAGAACAGAACTTTATTTTCATAGATCTGGAGAACAAGTCCAAGATGAAATGCTAACAGATTTGGTGTCTAGTGAGGGCCCATCTTCATGGGTGATGCCTTCTAGCTTTGTTCTCAAATGGTAGAAAAGTCAGGTGGTTCTTGGGTTTTCTTTTGTAAGGGCACAAATCTCATTCTTGAGAGTTCTACTATGTACTAATCACCTGCAGAAGTCCTTGCTCTAAACACAGCCACACTGGGAATGCTCCTCCACTTATAATGGAGCTACATCCTAATAAACCATGTTTAAAGTATCAAAGTGAAAAATGCAGTTCGTGTATCAAATCTACTGATTACTCAGTCTAGCATTCCTTAAGTGCATTCAGAAAATATTCACAGTCGCCTATACTTGGGCAAAATCATTGTTGTAAACCTGTTTTATGATCATTGGTTACAATGGAATCTGTTGAATGCTTACATTCAAAGAATGTTGGCATCGCAGTATACTCTGGGATACTATCTACCTCATGATTATTTCTCTGATTGGAGGCTGCTCAGTATCAACTGAGAAAGTACATTACCACATATAACCTGCCCCAGCAAAGATTAAAACTCAAAGCATGGTTTCTACTCAATGTGTATTATTTTTATAACATAATGTCAAAAAATCGAAGAAGTCAAACTACAAATATTGGAGAATTTGCTATATTAACAGCCAGTTGTCTTTTTTTAACTTAAAGGATTATTTATTTTTATTTTATGGATATTAATATTTTACCTGCATATGTTATGTGTACATGTGTCATGCAATGCCCACAGAGACCAGAAGAAGGTGTCAGATCCCCTGGAACTAGAGTTACAGGTGGTTGTTAGCTGCCATGTGGGTGCTGGGAACCGAACCCAGGTCCTCTGGAAGACCAGTCAGTGCTGTTAACCACTGTGCCATCTCTCTAGCCTGTCATTTGTCTTTTAAACGTCATTGGTTACATTGTCTTCTACTTTCAACTCACCTATGTTGTCTAATTTGAAATGAATTTCTTGTTCTTGTCTATAGTTAAGTCATTTTAAAATCCACTCCAACATTCTCAATGCTTTAATTGACAAATTTAGACCATTTAAATTTAAGGTAATTGTTGCTTGGTATTTTATAGCACAATTTTATTATTTTTTCCTCATGTTTCCTTTTATATTATTTAGTTATATAACTCCCATGTTTTTAAAACTTCTCTTTCTTTGCTAAGATTTTTCTATTCTTTCATGTTTAGAAAGAAATTGCTTTTTTGTAATTGTTTATTGAACCATTTTTTTGTTAGTTGCTTTAATATTTTTGTCAGATACTTCCAACATTTGATTTTTCTTGGAACTATTAAATGCCTTTTTTCATGGAAATTATCTTGTCTTATGCAAATTGTAATTTTCATGGTTCTTGGGATGATGAGCTATTTCTTAATACATCCTGAACGTTTGCTATTATGTCAGGGTAAGACTCTGGGCCCTAATTAATTTTTTAGCTTTAGCGTTGCTAGTCATCCTGTTTAGTGTTAGTATCCTGGTCCACTTTTGTAGACTGTGATCTCAGTAGCAATATAATTTATCAACCCTTTGCTCTGCTTGGTTTATCTTCTGCCAGAGCAGCTCCCACTTGTGTTCACCTGTGACTTGAGGCAAAAATTACCCAGGCTCTCCTGCCCAGGTCCTCTAAGGAGGAAAGAAATCTTTGGAAAGTGGAGATAAAGATGATTCCTGATTGTGGCTTGTGTTGGTGGGATATCCATTGCCTGGATCTTTGGGCTGGAAGGAGCATGCTTTCTGGGCTGGGGCCATTTTCAGTAACACGGTTTCTTTTGTGATGTCTCCAGACCTGTGATGTTTCTAGATGGTGAAGGGATGTTGTCTCACTTGCTGCTGTCCCTAAGCCACAGGTGTCTCTGGATGAGGGAGCAAATTCCTGCCTGTTGAGTGATGAGCACACCTTACCTACTCCCAAGAATGCCAGGCGTGCTTCCACTTTAGGGCTTTTGTGCTTTTTGTTCTTTTTAGAACTTTTTGCAAATGCTGGGCAAGTTCTCTGGATTTCTTCATTTCTTGGTTCAGATATCATCATCTCAGTGGGGCCCACTGCACTTGATTGTCCATCACTCAGGAATGAGATAAAAAGACAAAGCACAATTGCTTCGTTTCCAAGGATAAGGAGGAGCTATGCCTTCAAGTCACAGCAAAGAGCACACCATTGTGTTAATCTACCAGAGCTTGGGAGACATGAGGTCCAGGCATTGGCGGAATTTAAGAGGCATAGGCTTTATCCAGAGACATGAGATCGTCCAGTAAAACTGCTGTTGACTGGCAAGTGAACACTCCAGGGTGGCTTTTGGAATAAGTGCCTTCATGATTCACTACTTTTAGAATAGAAGCCAAAGCTGGTACCTGTTAGTTGGCTTGTAAAAAATGTAAAAGTAAGTGTTCACTGAAGTGAGTTGTCTTGATTCATTGAGAGTTTTCTTTTTCTCAGACCTAAACCAGAGAATAACCATTTTTTTCTTAGCAGCGTGAAACATTTTTTCTTACTCTTAACTTTCGATTCCCCTTTATCCTATTAATCCCCTCTATTATAATTTTTATCTTACAATGTAGTGCATGTTTACTTATTGTGCTTAGTGTTTTCTGTCTTTCCATGTTAGGATATAACATCATGAGACAGGAATTATTTATTAGTTGCCTGTTTCCTAGTGTACCTCGTTTTCAAGAGCTACACCTGCTCATAGTGAGTGTATAATAAATACGTGAGGAATGACTGAAAAGTGCCCATCTCAAGCAGGGACAGAATAAGCCTGTTACATTTTTTTTTCCATATTTCTCTCTTTCTTGACCATATGTCCCACTAGTAAAATGTGTCCTTTGTTGTCTTAGCATTACAAGAATATATTTTAGTCAACATTTTTATTTTGTGTGATCTGCTTTTATAATCTGAATATTTCATTAAAGGAGAGTCCAGGATTTAGACATTATAATGCTACAAATAGAAAAAGGAACTTAGAAAGACGATCTGTGCTCACAGAGCCCTGATGCTTTGGCTTCACTGCTTTGGGGGTGTCGTGTTAAGATGCAAGATAGCACTTCCTTTTCTTCCCATTGTTGAAGGAATTTCAGATGGTAACAAACAGGCAGAATCACTGCTCTGGGCATAAGCTATGCTGTCAGTAATAGATAAGATCACACTATGAGGCAAAGAGAAAACAATTGATTCTGTCAATATAAGATAAATGCAAGTGATATACACAAATCATTTAAGGTTAAATTGCATGTCAAGAGTCTGACAAATTGATTTTGGCTACTACCAAAAGTAGCACTTAATTTTGTGTTCAGTCAAGGAATTTCTTTAGATTTGTTGTGAAACCAAATGTTCTTAATTTTTGTTGTCATTGTTAAAATAAAAAGAAATCAAAAAGGGGAAAAAAGAGAGTCAAGAGATTGGAGGCAAACAACATTCTAAGGAACGGAAAGGCTGAAAACATGAACGAAGTATCCAGGGCCACAACTGAGGTTCCATTTTTTTCTCCCTCAAACCACCATTCTCTAGCCACCCAGTCATGTAGTGCTTTGTTTAATCACTGATCTAAGTCTTCTCTTCTTGCCTGGAAGTTTCATAAGACCAAGGCTCCTCTCCAAGTCCTTCCTACTTTTTCGCCAGTGCTGGCGACATGTCTAACCTGTGAAAGGGCTTGATAAATAATCGATGTGTAGACTAGTTTTATGAATGAAGAGATGAACTAAGAAAACTTGGCTGTCTTGAGACCTCTTCCCTTGGCAGAGAAGCTTTCTATTCTTGTTTTCTGTATTGCGTTTATTTCTATACTGAGAATCCCTTATGCTCCTATGCCCGAGGCTGAAAGTCTTAAAGCTTTTCATGGGAAATTCCCTAATCGCAGCTGCCTTGATCAGAACCAATTAGATCATGTTCACATCTACTCTGTATTCTGTCCTACTCATAGCTTTAGTTTTCTTTGTAATATATTAGTAATAAACAAAAAACAAAAGAAATGAAAAAAAAATCACCTTATACTGTTTTTACGTTATGAGAACGTACAGTTGGCCAAGCAAATGTAAAACATTTGTTATTTTCCCAGTGAAAGCAGTGACTTTATTTCTCTGATGTTGGTGCCTTTGTTTGACATGTTTTCCACTGTCTTTTTAGAGATCTAAGGGAAAGAAACATTTCTTGTCTCCAAGGTGAGCAATTGCCATCCAGAGGTCTGAAAGCTATATCACTTGCTTCTTGTTGGTGAGAGATCAGGACTTAGGAAGTGGGGGCTGGAGAGATGGCTCAGCAGTTAAGAGCACTGGTTTCTCTTGTAGAGGACCCAGGTTTGGTTCCAAGCACCCACATGGTGACTAACAACTATCCATAACTCCAGTTCTAGGGTTCCAATATCCTCTTCTGGCTGGTTAGTATTGCATGCATGTGGTGCATTTACATATGTGCAGGCAAAACACTCATATGTATAAAATAAAAATAAATTTAAAATAAATTTTGAAAGACTTAGGAAGTGGTCTTCTATTTTCAGAACATTTGTCAAAACTTGAAAAACTACCAGTTTTGTTCCAGCACTTAAGTTGCTTCTTTCAAACAGCCTTTTGTATTATATTAACCTTTTAATGTAACATACTTAAAACTTAAATTCAGGGGCTAGGTAGATGGTTTAGTGGGTAAAGTACTTGCTGTGTAAGCATGAGGACCTGAATTTAGATCCCTAACACCTAAGTATGTCAACGCATATATTACCCCAGTGCTTAGGAGACAGAGATAGGTGGATCCTGTTTTAGTCTCTGGTTTCTAGCCCCTCCCCTTTTCCTTGTGTTTTTATTGGGACCCTAATTTTTTCCTGTGTCCAATTTCCTAAAGTGATCCTTCTGTAGGGAAGCCCAAGACTTAGGCTTAATTCTCATCTGGTTCCAAATAGGCCTAGAAACGGGTCAGCTCAGAGTTACAGTCAGAAGGGCTGCCTTTTGGTTCATCCTCTTATTTGCCACCCTTCTAGCTGTGGGTTCCCAATTCATGGATATTTTCTTGGCAACCTTCATCAGCTGGGTACTATTCACCTCTGAAAACCCTTCCAATTTCTATCATTCTCTGGCTATCTCCCTAAGCCTGCCCTTAAAAATCATCATTTACCATTCACTGGTTTGGGGAGCCTCAGTGTCAAAAGGAGAGCACAGGCATAAGGCTTCACATAGCCCCTCATCTCTTCTGGTTCCTGGAGGATTTCAGTTGTCACTGATGTGCTGGTGGGCTTATTAACCCTGCCTGTCAATCCTTCTACCAGTGCCTGTCAGTACCTCCCTAGACTGGCACTATAAACCTCTGAATTGGGGTCCCAGTGGGGAATTTCTGGGAGGACATTTCTGACCTGTGTCTCTGTATTCAATTCTTCTGGTGGGACCTGAGTCATTAACTATTTCTGAACCTTAATCATAACCCTTTGTCATTCTTCTGTATTACGAAGGATTAGGAGGCTCTAGCAGCTCTCTCACCAGGTGGGAAGGTGAGTTTGATAAATAGATTCCACTAAACCTATCATCGCTTGTGGTTGCTCACAGCATGAAGGGGTATGGTCTTTCCATTTAAGCAAGTTTGTGGTGGAGATGGGCTGGTAGTAGAAAATAGGCTGCTCTTCCTTACTGCGCCCATCCTACACCACATGCTAGAGAATTCTTGTCTCTTCGAGGGACATCTGGGGGACAGATACCTGCTTCTGGGCTGAACAGTGGTGTGTTCCTACTTGTTTGGGTCCCTCAGGCCTTGGAAGAGGCACCAATGTTGCATTCTGGTAGAAGGAGAGTTTCTTCCCTGGATGTAGGGGCATAATTCTCAGGCCTTGCAGATGATATGGATGGTGGCATACTGATTGACAAAGGAGGGGCTCCTGCCCTAGGTGGAGAGGCATAAGGAGGTGGTAGCATCAGGGATTCAGCTGGGCCTCCCTGGAATATTGACAGAGCTTTGGTAGGGCCTCTGTTTCTTGACAGAGTCTTGACCAGCAGAATCCTAGAATGTCCCTGTCTACCAGCACAGAACCTTATCCAGGGGGCTGAGTCAGCTCTATTTATAGTCAGGAATCTCTATATGGAAATTGGTCCAGGTGGTCTGGCTCCTCAGTTCTCACCTGGTACGCTGCCTTCATCTTAGTCATATCTGAAGTTTGTCTGGGGGCAATTCAACATCAAAATTTGACCATTCTGTTTCATAATTTTTCTGTATCAGTTTTTCTGTTGTCATCTTAGTAGCATAATCTCCTGAATTTCCCTTCCTGAATTTTTTTGTGGAGAGATAAGAGATAGTTTATTCTGGAGGCAAATATGAGTGACCATGCCTGGGAACACAAATTCAGGTTACCCCAAATTCCATGTTCCAATGTGGAAGCAGTTTCATGAAATTTTTATAGCAACAGAACAAAGAAAATCATAAATAAAGACATTTTTCAAATATTGATGGACACATTAAGTGGTTACAGCAAAAGAGAAATCTCCGCTATAGGCCTCATTGCTGTCTGATGACATTCAGTCCCTTGGTTGATGGAAACTGTTTTGTTAAGTTAAAACATTCCAAAAGTTTTTATTTGTTAGATGGTCAAGACTATATTTAGGGGATTTAAAAATAGTCCAATTGTAATTAGGCTCTAGACCTTCAACATTTCAAACTTTCCAAAATTGTTGAAGTGCAATTAGTTAACCAGATTTGCAGGAATTTCAGTTGAAGATGCAGACTTTTCCTGGGAATTTTCATTTACAATTTCTCCTGTTGGCCAAGGATCATATTTTGTATGTGTGAAGGCAACATATTATTTATTAAATATTATAGTGTGTCTTAAAGCTAGGAAGGCTCATTCCTAGGATCTGCTGTAGATGAGGCTGGGTAGCATGCAGGAAAATTAGGCTTCAGGAGAGAGGAATAGCTGGTAAAGCCAATAAGGAAGAAACTTCTGGATTAGAGCAAAAGTATTAGTCATCATGATCCAGATTTGATTTTTGTTCACTTTTGTTTTCTGTATCTGACATAACATTTACACACAACATATAATAGGATTATAATACTTAAAGATTAAAATAATTAAGAACATTTTATTTTGAGCACACAATCTAGGACATTGTGATTTGTGTGGGCTCCTACTATTGAGTCCCTCCCATTGTGTCACTGTCACAGAACAAAGATAAAGGCCTTCAGATCAGGTACTACCCCAAACAGAGATTGCTTTGCCCTCCTGGCTGCTCTCCTCACAGAGAACTAGATTTCTTATGCCAAGTCTGTATATAGCCAGAACCTGACTCTGACTCACAGGGAGGGACAGGAACCCCCAGAACCAGACACTGCCTTACAGCCTTGACGTACTCACGGAACCATAGGTTAAGGCTCAGACATTGTTCCTTGACAACTTGTTTCCTGAAGTCCCAGAGGATTGGTTGACTCTTACCGTCAGGATAGCCATGAATAGTGTGGTTTAAGGAAACAAGCCAATGATAAGAGCAGGAGGTAGAGTTGGCTAGGCAGTTTTAGGGTAAAGACCCCAAACGAACAATGACTAGTTTCTTTCTTGACTGAGAGCTAGAAATTCTCTTGGATCTGTCAGTAAACTTGTCCCTACCTGAGGTTAGAGATGCCAGAAGATCTATCTTTGGACTATCTATCCAAAGATGTCTCTGGTTCCACCATAGCCAGAGGCTGGGGATACCAATAATGGGATCTGGTTCTTTCCTTATCTCTCTTTTTCCTGAAGTAGTACCCTGTTCCTGGAAGATAGGCTGAGGATGTGACCAGGACCTCAAGGGACCTGGACCCCTGGAATGAGAACTGGACTTACCAGCTCATCTCCTCTCCTCTCTCCCTGCACTAAACTTTTATTAACTCCTGGGTAATATGACTCAGTGGAATCCCATTTCCAGGAACACCTCCTGCTGTTCAGGAACTCTACTTTCTCTACCCTAAGCTCCCTATAATAAAATGAATGCTACTGAGGCGGGGCCTGGTGGCACATGCCTTTAATCCTAGCACTTGGGAGGCAGAGGCAGGCGTACCTCTGTGAGTTCAAGGCCAGCCTGATCTACGTAGTGAGTTCCAGGACAGCTGAGGCTACAGGGAGACCCTGTCTCAAAAAAACAAAAACAAAACAAAACAAAACAAAAAGCTACTTTCTAAAATTCATCTGGAGAATTTCTTTCTTTGAATTCACAAGACAAGAATCAAAAAGCCTCTGACTTGAGGTGGCTTTGGTGATCATTGAGTTTCTGGGACCCTAGCAGCTCAAACTAAGCACAACAGAGTTGAGAAAGGCTCCAATGCTCTCAAGACACCTGTATTACCATGGCCCTCAGAGCTGGGATCCTACACAATGAACGAGACAACATACCTTCCACTCATCCACTGACTGTCACAGGCCATCGTCAAGTCTGGTATGCTCAAAAATCCCAATCAGTCTTGTTTGAGAACATAGCAAGGTTTCCTTCTGAAAATCAAGATTGTTGTGAGAAACTGAGGCCGGCGAGTTGACATGGTTCAAACAAACACCTCACACTGAGTAGAGGATTAAAAAAAGTAAAAAGAAATAGATTTATTCACCAGAAAGCTCAGTGAAGTTACCTCCAAAAGTCTGAGCTCTTATACAAGCTTTCCATAGTATTTATAAGTTTCCTAGCATTATTTCCTAACTGTCATAGCAATGGTGAGTTAAAATTATAGCCTAGGTGACCAATAACAACAAAGGTTCTATGTGATTTCGGGGCATGGGCAGGAATTCTTCCCAGTGGTCAACCTATCAAGCATATTTACAGAAGCAGAAGTTAATTAAGCAAATGTCTTAGGAAAGGGAGCTGTTTAAGTTTTATGGCTTTGTTTCTCAATCAGTCCTGGGTTTTAGAATGTGGGGCAGGACATTCCTTTCTTTTCTGCAACTCAGATAACTGTAGGCAGCTGTGCTACCAGATAATGTAGGCAACCATTTCTCAAGGTGGTCTCTATGTGCTTATTTCTTCATTTTCTTTCTGTTTTAGTTTTATTTCTCTTTCAGAATCACTCTTAAGACAAGCCTCTGGGCATGTCTGTAAGGGAATTCTTAGACTGGGTTAACTGAAGTGGGAAGATCTATCTTAAATGTGGGTAGCACTATTCCATGAACTGGGATCCTACAGTAAATAAAAAGCAGAAAGTCAGCTGAGCACCAGCTCTGTTTTTTACTTTCTGCACACATGTGCCCAGCTGAGCCCTTGCAGCCATGACTTCCCTGCCATGCTCAACTGCTCTTTTAAACTGTGAGTTAAAATAAACCCTTCCTTCTTTTAGTTGTCAGGTATTTTGTCACAGCAATCAGAAAAGTTAACTAACAAATCTATTATATCTATCTCTTCGTCAAACCCAGCACAAAATGTACTCATACTCGGGTTTACCTATTTCTTCAGGTCTTCATTTCCTTATCAGGATTCCTGGGTCATGTTAATAAATTTGTAAGCTCCTGTTAATCTGTCTTTTGTTATAGGGCCCTCAGATATAAACCTAGAACTTGTAAAGAAAAAATGTTTCTTCTCCCCTGTAAGAAAATAGAAAGCAAGAATTAGATGATGAAAAATTGACCTCTATAGAACCAAGCAGATTTATTTAAGAATAAAGCACCCCACCCCCTCCCACCAGGACCCGGGGTACAGAGGAGAGCACACATTCCCTTACAGACTCAGTGTTTTGGTATTTTTCTCCCTTAGGGTAGGGGGAAGGAGCTTAGGGTTGAGTTTGTGTCATATTGAACAGTGCAGGGTGGATTTTCCCATTACTAGAAGGGTAGGGGAGAGCAGTTCAGTCATGCAGGACTCTGGTCCAGGGAATACTCTATGATTGGGATTATATCATAAAAGAGGAGCTAGTGAAGGGGGCACATTACCAGGAAGGAGGTGGGCTGTGAGACAGCCTTCTGGGAATGCTGTCAGGGAGTGGGGTTATGCATTTAGGACCTAATATTTTTCCAGCATTCTGTACACTTGTCACAATAAATATCATGTAGATCAACTGTGGTCCTCATGTCAAGTGGCATTATAGTTAAATAATACTAAAATTTTGATTGTCAAGCAAATTAAGGAATTTAATGACAGATAATTTTGCATTGGTCATTGTGGTGGTTTGAATGAAAATATCCCCCATAGGCTCCAAGTGTTTGGACATTTTGTCCCCAGATGATGTCTCTGTTTTGTGAGGTTTTAGAAGGTGTGGCTATCCTGGAGGAAGCACGTCACTGGGGGTGGGCTTAGAGCGTTCTTAAGCCTTGCCAGATCTCCAGTTGTTCTCTTGCTTTCTGTGCTTGTGTGATGATGTGAGAACTTCACTTTGGCTGCTCCTGCTCCAGCCACCTCCAGCCACCTCCAGCCACCATGCCTCCCTGCCATGATGGACTGTAATTCCCCTGGAACAGTAAGCTCAAATAAACTCTTCCTTCTGTAAATCGCTTAGGTCAGTGTTTCTATCACAACAACAGGAAAGTGACTAATATAGTAATTGGTACCAGAGAGTGGGCTGTTGGCTATGTAGAACCTGACCATGTGGGGTTTTGAAGAAACGTGGAAGACTTTGGAAGGTTGGATTATAAAAGTGGTTGATTGCTGTAAATGGAGCTTAACAAGTCACTCTAGTAAATGCCTGGAGAAAGCAGTGCTGAGAACAATGTAGTTCCAGAGGGAAATAAGGACTTAAGGAAAATTGGGATATTTTGGCAAAGAGTTTGGCTGGAGTCTGCCCTCAACCTAAAAGCTTACCTGAGACTAAGTTGAAAAGCAATGGACTAATTTCTCTGGTGGAAGAAATTTCAAGACAGCCTAATGTTGAAATGGTGGTGTGGCTATTAATGGTGAATATTATGCATATCTACAGTGAAAGAGAGAAAATGGGGCAGGAAGAAATACAGTTTGGATTGAAAAAGAGCTCTAGAAAGATAAGATAAATGTTGGGAGTCCTGAAGAAGATAAAAGTGATTAAGGAGATTAAAGTGATTAAGGGGCCTAGAGATTCAAACTTAAACAATGGAGAGAGTGCCTCCAGGGCAAGGCCACACCCAGTTAAGCCTTCAACTTGTGAAAGGAAAATGCTGAAGGGGCCACTGAAGAGAAAAGTTTCTAAAATGGATAAAGCAAGCTGGGGTCCACCCCAAACTTGCCATCAAACTTGGCAATGTCATTCATGTGGTGCTGGCTTTAGAGGCATGATAGATGGAAGGGTGAAGGGGTCATCAATTCTTCCTCCACGGTTTCAGAGAGCCTCAGAGGCCAGGCAGCGTGAAGCAGGGATTCCCCTGCCTAGAGAAGGCCCTGATAGGCCATTGGTGAAGCCTGGTTGACAATGGAGAACCCAAGAATTTTGTGATGCCAGAGCTGTGAGACATCTGTCAAGAAGACCTGCATACAGGGAGTGGTACCAGGACAAGAGAGAGATGTGTATTGCTCACAGCAAAGCTGGAGAGGCTGAGCCATCTAAGCCCTTTGGAAGTAAAGTCCTAGAAGTTGGACATGGAGCTACTGGATTTGGTGTTTGCCCTGATGGTTTTTGGTCTTGTTTTGGTCCAGTATTTCCTTACTATGCCTCAATTCCTCCCTTTTGGAATGGTAATGTGTATTCAGTTCCATTGTATGTTGGGAGTATGTAGTTTGTTTTTTGATTTTATAGAGGCTTACAGTAGTTACCTGTGGACTGTGAACATTTGAATAGTATTAAGACTGATAATGACTATGGGGACTTTTAAAGTTGGACTAAATGCGTCTTGAATTTTATATGATCATAAGCCTATAGGGGCCAGGGGGTGGAATGTGGTGGTTTGAATGAAAATGTCCTTCATAGGCTCCAAGTGTTTGGACATTTTTTCCCCAGATGATGGCACTGTTTTGGAAGGTTTTAGAAGGTGTGGCTCTTCTGGAGGAAGCATGTCATGGGGGCGGGGTGGGCTTAGAGAGTTCTTAAACCTTGCCAGATCTCCAGTCGCTCTTTTGCTTCCTGTGCCTACATGATAAAGTGAGAGCTTCACTTCTGCTGCTCCTTCTTCAGCCACCTTCAGCCACCATGTCTCCCTGCTATGATGGACTGTAATTCCCCTGGAACCGTAAGCTCAAATAAACTTTTCCTTCTATAAATTGCTTGGGTCAGTGTTTCTGTCACAACAATGGGAAAGTGACTAATACAATCATTATGCTGAAAAAAACTATCAAGTTATATAACATATTGTAATTTCTTAGTCTGGGCACTTAGATTGTATGATAAGGTGACAAGTTGGAACTAGCCCAATGGTGAGCTTTTGCAAAACATATCCTCACTCTGTAATATTCTGCTCATTTCAGTATTCAAGTCCTTTCTCCAGATAACAATGGACATGATCACAAGCATCCATATGGTAAGAAACTTGAGTTTTCATACTTTCAGTTTTATTCCATATGAGTTCAGAGAGCTATGCTGTAGTCTCTTTTGAGGTAAGAGATAAGAATCATGACAAATACAGGATTCCACAGACCCAAGGCTATGAATTTGTCAAAATTCATGAGAAAATAAGTATTATACTGCACCACCATGCAGAAAGTGACTTAAAAATCATTTTAGTAGAAATTCATGTTCTAAAGTCCCTATGATATCTCTGTGGTCAATACTTTGTGCAGAGCCAGATGTCTTACCATTTAACAAGGTCCCAATTTTCTATAAATTCTCCCTCCTTTATTCAAGCTACTTTTTTTTTTTGGTCTTGTTGAGACAGGGTCTCCCTGTAGCCCCAGCTGCCCTGGAACTCACTATGTAGACCAGGCTGGCCTTGAAATCACAGAGATCCTCCTGCCTCTGCCTCCCGAGTGCTGGGATTAAAGACGTGAGCCAAAATTTTTCTTTTTTCTTTTTAAGTATTTATTTTTTACTATGTGTGTGTGTGTGTGTGTGTGTGTGTGTGTGCTTATCTGTGTGTAGTTATGCACATGTGAGTGCCTGTGCTCTGAAAAGCTAGAGACATTGGATGTCCTGGGACCATTTATGAGCTATCAAATGTGTATGCTGAGAACCAAACTTGGGTCCCCTTGCAGGGCAGAAAGCACTCTTAACCATTGAGCTATCTCTTCAGTCCCATAATTTTGACAACTAGCATGCAAGCTAATGGATTCCATTATGGAATTTTCATCTATATGTGTCATACTTTGATATAATTTCCCCTCCCTAACTGCCCTCTGTACCCTACTCCCATCTCGCTGGTCTACTTTCTCCTTCTAAATTGTCCCCCCTTCTACATTCATGTCACATGTGCTTCACTCTTTTCTCCCTTCCCCTCCCTTAAAACATCTTCCCTTGCCATGGTTTCCCCTCTATTTGCATCACACACAAAAATTTTAATTCTATATCTGAGAGAAAACATGTAGTATTTATTTTTCTGACTGACTTATTCCACTTAACATGATGATCTTTAGTTCTACATATTTTGTTAAAATTTTCATGATTCTTTTCTTCATGGCTAAATAAAATTCTATTGTCCCTATGTGCCACATTATATGTGTGTGTTTGTGTGTGTGTATACACATATATATGTATATATAGCATTTTATTCATTCTTTTAAAATTTCACACAATATACTTTGATCATATTCACCCACCCCACATCTCCTCCCAGATCTGTCCCCACCTGTCACCTCTCTACCCATCCAACTTTATGTTTTGTTTTGTTTTAAAAAGCTCATTGAGTCTAATTTGTGTTGCCCAAATACTCAGGTATGGGTCCCTTCCCTGGATCTACCAGTCGTCACACTCTTAAAGAAAACTGATCCTCTCTCAGAAGTTATTAATTGTCAATAGCTCCACAGTTAGGGGTGGGAATTCATGCCCACCTCCCCACTCCATGTTGAGCTTTTTTTTTTCTGGCTTGAGTTTGTGCTGGTCATGTGTGCTCACATGGTTGCTGTGAGTATGTATGTGCAACTCCCTTGTGTCCAGAAAATACTGTTTCCTTATGGTCACCTACCACCTTTGTCTTTTATGACGTTTTTGTCCCTTTTAATGCAACAATCTCTGAGCCTTGGGGAGAAGGGTGTGATATAGATATCCCATTTAGGACTGAGAATTCCACAGCCTCGTATTCTTTGAACACTGATCAGTTGTGAATCCCTTTGTAAATTGCATCTACTGCCAAAAGTAGCTTTTCTAATGAGGTTTGCATTATTCTACGGGTATAACTGTAAGTCATTAGGAGTTCATTTCCATAGTGTGTCTATTTAGAAGAATAATAGCCATAGGTTCTCCCCTGGTCTATCCTATTTAGTCACTTGTTCTTAGCCCCACTAACAGTGCCAAGTGTGGGTTCCTTTTGTAAAAAAAAAAAAAAAGGCCTTAAATCTAATTTAAAAAAGTCTTTTGTTACTCTTATAATATTTGTGCCACTATTACAGTAGGTGGCATATATTGCAAGGCCAGTCATCATTGTGTTTCTGGGTTCACAGTTGGGTAAGATTGATGATTACTTTTCTCTTCCAGTATCAAGCATGGCACCTTCCAGTGTTATGAAAGCTATCCAGTAGAGATGAAGCTTCCAGGTCAGTATCAACTTGGTTTCTCCATCTTCTATGACCCAAGTATGTAGTGTCTTTAACAATAGGTTTTACTGTCAAGTTCTGGTGGGTAATCAAGAGCAACTTCTAGTATTGTTTGAGGATCTATGAGATGCCATTGACTTCCTATTTTATAATTCCTCCTTGCACCTTGGATTGATACATACTATCTCTCTTTCCTTAAAAGCCTCTCTCCCCATAAGCCTTTACTAGTTTTATGACCTCTGAGTTTTCCAAATAAAACATGAAAATCTAAAGATTTAAAGCTAACATCTACATGTGAGAGAGAGAAAACATGCAATGTTCATCTTTCTGGTTACCTCAGGATAATTGTTTCCAGCTCCATCCATTTACCTTCTGTGCTGGTTAGCTTTTGTCAACAAGACAAAGACTAGTCACCTGGGAAGAGGGAATCATAGTTGAGTTATTTCCTCCATCAGACTACTGTATGACTGTACCTATGAGGCATCATCTTAATTGCTAGTTGATGTAGGAGGGCCCAGGCCACTGTGAATGGTGCCATCCTTGGGTAATTGGGACTGGGATGTTTAAGAAAGGTAGCTGAGCAGGCCACAAGAGAAAGCTAGTAAACAGCATTTTACTTATGATCCTTTATGGTTTCTGTTTTAATTCCTGCCCTCAGGTTCCTTCAGGACTTCTCTAAAAGATGGACTGTACCTTGGAAGTGTAAGATGAAAGCTTTTCTTCAAAAAGCTGATTTTGGCAATGTTTTATAACAGCAATACAAAGTAAATAGGAGACCTAAAATTTTGATAATTTTTTTTCCTAACAACTAATATTCCATTGTGCATATGTACCACATTTTGATTATTTATTCATCAGCTGATAGGCATCTAAGTTATGTCCATGTCCTGGCAGTGAGCATGGATGAGCAGGTACCTGTGTAGTAGGACATAGAATCCTTGGATATATGTCCAAGAGTGGTATGACTGGATCATATGGTAGGTCTGTCTCTTACTTTTTGAGGAGCATCTACATTGATTCGTGTAGTAGCTGCATCAGTTTGCACTCTGCCAGTGAATAAATCCCTCTGTACCCACATCAGCATTTGTTCTCATTTAGTTTTTGGATCTTAGCCTTTCTGACTAGAGTAAGATGGAATCTCAAAGTAGTTTTGATTTGCATTTCCCTGATGGCTAAGGATGTTGAACATTAAAAAAGATATTTCTCAGCCATTTGTATTTCAATTTTTGAGGATTTCTCTTTAGATTCTTGCCCCAAATTTTAATCGGTCATTTGTTTTCTTACTGTTTAAATTTTGAGTTATTTGCATATTCTAGATACTAATCCTCTGTCAGATATATAGCTGGTAAATGTTTTTTCCCCATTCTGTGTACTGTCTCTTCATTGGAATGATATATGTTGCTAGACAGTCTTTAGTTTCATTAGGTCCCATTTATCAATTGGTGATCTTAAATCCTGTGCTATCAAGACCTGTTCAGAGACTACTTTATTATACCTATAAGTTCAAATGTATTCCCCATTTTCTCTTCTATCAGATTCAGGGTATCAAGTCTTATGTTAAGGTCCTTGATCCATTTGGAGTTGAATTTTATGTAGGGTGAGATATCAGGACCAAGTTTCATTCTTTTGCATGCAGCTAAGCAGTTTGACCAATACCATTTGTTAAAGATGCTTTCTTTCCTTCAATGTGTATTTTTGGCCTCTTTGTCAAAACTCAGGTGGCTATAGGAACATAGGCTTATGTGTGGGTCCTCAATTTAATACATTGATTGTATATTTTTTATGCCAATTCCATGTTATTTTATTTAAAACAGTAGTTTTATTACTATAGCTCTGTAGTATAACTTAAAATCAGGATGGTGGTACCTCTAGCGGTTTTTTATTGTTCTGAATTACTTTGGTTATTTTGTGTTTATTGTGTGTCCATATAAAATTTAGGATTTTTTTCAATTTCTATGAAGAATTATTTGGAATTTTGGTGGAGATTGCATTGGATCCATAGACTGCTGTAGGTAGGATGGCCATTTTCACAATATTAACCCTACCAATCCATGAGCATGGGACGTCTTTCCATATTCTGGTATCTTCTTCAATTTCTTCCTCCAATAGCATAGAGTTTTTATTACACAAATCTTTAACTTCCTTGGTTATAATTTTTCCAAGACATTTTATTTTGAGGATATTGTTAATTGAATTGTATGTTTGTTGTTGGTATATAGGAAGGCTACTGATTTTTGTATGTTAATTCTGTATTTTGTTAATTTGTAGGTTTATGAGTTCTAGATTTCTGCTGGAGTCTTCAGGTTCTTTTATGTATAGAATCATATCATCTGCAAAGAATAATGTTTTGACTTCTTTCTTTCCTATTTGAATCACTTTATTTCCTTCACTTGTCTTAGGTCACCTAGTTAATACTTCAAGCACTATACTGAAAAGGAATGGATAGAGAGGGTATTCATGACTTGTTCTTGAATTTAGTAGAAATGCTTTGAGGTTTTCTCCATTTAGCATGATGTTGGCTATGGATTTCTTTTATATTGGCTTTATTATGTTGAGATATGTCCCTGAACCCTTAGGTTCTTTATGACTTTTATCAAGGAGGGATGCTAGATTTTGTCAGAAGCATTTTTTCCCCATCTAATTAGATGGTCATGTGGTTTCTGACCTTGTGTGTATTTAAGGTACCTTGTTTTCTTTATCAGTTGATTTGTTGATGAATACTTCAGCTGGTTCCATTCTTAGTTATTTGGAATAGCGCAATAATAAATATGAATGTACAAATATTCCTATGGTAGGTTGAGTTACAGTCCTTCAGTTATATACCTAGGTGTGACATAGCTGAGAACTATCATAGTTTTATTTTTAGATTTCTAAGAAACATTTATACTGATTTCCATAATTTATATTTACTTAATTATATTTACTTAATTGTTCCTCTTTCCCTCCATTCTTGCCAGCATTTGTTGTAATTGGTTTTCTTAATGATAGTCACTCTGATTAGGGTAAGACGGAATCTAAAAGCAATTTTAACTTGAATTTTCCTGGTGGCTAAGATTACTTAACACATTTTAAAGTGTTTATTAACACATTCATGTTTTTTCTTTTGATAATCATCAGTTCAGTTCATTAGCCCATCTACTGACTGGATTATTTTGTTGTTGTTGTTTAATTTTCACCATTATTTATTTATTGCAAATATTAATCTCCTGACTGATGCACAGATAGCAATTATCCCCCTCCCCCGAACCGCACCTCATGTTTAGGCTGCCTATTCAGTTTGTTGATTGTTTTCTTTGCTATGTAGAAGCTTTTGAATTGCATGCAAATCTGTTTATAAGTTTTGGGGATTATTCCCTGTACTACTAGACTCTGTTTCAGAAATTCTTTGCCCATACCTATACGTTGAAGTGATTTACCTGTGTTTTCCTCTAATAGTTTTTTAAGTGAAGGATTTTCATTTTATTTCTCCAAGTTTTCCCATCACTTTTTATAGAAGAGGCCATCTTTTCTCCAATGTATGTTTTTGGCGCCTTTGTCAAATATTTGGTGACTATGGCTGATAACTTCATTTCTGACTCTGCTATTGTATTAGACTGGTCTATGTGTCTAATTTTGTGCTAGTTTCCCATTGTTTTTGTTACTGTGGGCCTGTAGTATAATTTGAAATTAGGGCTGGAGAGATGACTTGGTGATTAAGAGCACTTGCTTCTCTTGCAGAGGACCTGGGTTTGGTTCCCAGAACCCACATAACAGCTAATGACTACCAGTAACTCCAGTGTCAGGTGATCCAATGCCCTCTTCTGGCCTCCAGGGGATCCAAGCAGGGAAATATGCACATAGTATATATGCATGTACATACGTATGTACACACACAAACACACAGACACAGACACAGACACACACAGACACACACACTTAAAAAGATGAATTATTGGAACAGTTTCAGAGTCCTTTAAAATTGGAATCTGCCAGGTGACATAGGATTTGGAGCTTAGTTGAACTTGGAGACTCTTGCCTTTCACAATTTAGGCTGGTATTGAGCTCATACCGAACAAACATCAAATGTCTGACAGAGCTGGTGACTTTGGGCTTCCCCTCCATATGTACCAAGAATCTTTGGGGACTATACTTAGTTATGCTTAGTACTGCTATTATTCTGTTAAATGGATATAATGTAAAACTGTCATCTAAATTCATATCTCTATACCCATAGAGTGCAGCTCTCACACCTCATCAGATACCTTTCTCTGTGTAGTGGACGGTTGATAATGCAGAAGCTCACAACCTGATAAAGTGCAGAGAATAAGTGTCAGTGGAGTTCTCAGCTATAAATGGGGCATTTATACCAGCTCCATTCCCTAGGCTCAGGGACCATTATGGAAGAGAGGCCAGAAAGATTGTAAGAGACAGAAGTAGGGGAGGATAGGAGTGAAATGATATCTCCTGGACACAACAGGACCACTGCAATCATGAACTCACAGTAGCTGTGGTTGCCTGTACAAGACCAATACAATCAATATGCTAGCATGGAGTTCATGAGCCCCCACCCAAATGGCTTCTGAGGAAGGGAGAGAGAGTTTCTTTAAGGGTGTATCCCCATTAGTTGGTCATGTATCCCCTATTAGTCAATCATGCTCCAGTAGATGGCCCAACACCCAGGAGTATAGGTACACAAAATGGACTCCTGGAGTTTTTTTTTTTTTTTTTTTTTAAGGACGTGATGGTGGGGGGTGGGCTTGTGATGTAGGGTGCATCTGAGAGAAATTAAGTGGAGGAGTGGGTATGAATGTGATTAAAAGACACTGTGTGAAATTCTCAAAAAAAATTATTTAAAAAACAACTGGGTAACAGGGACTGGAGAGACTGGAGTGACTAAAAGCACTGGCTGCTCTTACAGACGGCCTGAGTTTCATTCCCAACACTCATATAGTGGCTAGCTACCATCCATAACTCCATTTCCAGAGCATCTGATGCCCTCTTCTGACCTACATTATCATTCCTCCACATGGGTGCACTCACATACATGCAGGCAAAACACTGGTACACATAAAATAAAAATAAATAGAAACAAGAGGAAAGAAAAACTGGGTGGCTGTTGGCTGTCTCCTTCACTTCACCTTTTCAGCTTGTCATCAGTGTGAGGGGCCCCAAGTCTCCTTTACTTGCTCTGCTCTCAGGGTAGTTAGGCACGTTTATTAATAATATTAGAAAAAATAAGTTTCCCAAATACTTATTCAGACTGGCATTGCTTCCGTTTCTTATAGATCTTTTTTTCCAATAGAAAAAGTTATGCAAATGCAATTATTTAATAAATCCAGCACATTTGTTTCTTTCATACTTAACTGAAGGTGTGGGACAGTATAGATGCCTTCTATTTAAACTTCTATAAAGAACCAATACAGAAAGAGATTGCACAATAATTAAGTACTTGAATATGTGCATGCTAATCAGTCTGTTACTTAATCAGTTAACAAATATTTGAGATATATTTCCCATATTGTCCTGTCTTCCAAATGTTCTTAATCATAAGACTTTCTTGGGTTCTTATTTAATATAAAAAACCCCAGGTCTGTGCTCTGGAGTCTAAAGAATGCATGCTTAGCTAGTATCCCAAAATAACACTTGGTAACAGATAGCGTCTGTGCTAATTAATTAGACTTTCTGTGAATCAAATTTTCTCAAATGTCCCTGATGTCAGACCATTTTATTCTTTTTAATAATGATAATGTTCAAATTATTATGTAATGATATATATTATATGGAATATTATAATCATATTGTTTACATGCCATATTATATATGTATATATATATATATGATCTTTCTTTTTAATATAGCTAATAACTGGACAACCTCCTTTGTCAGACCGCTTACAATCTTCAGAAAAGCAATCTGTATGATATTAAGCATAGTCTCTTTCTTCATGGAGATTGAAAGAGTTGTTTAGAAATGAGATAGCATATGGCAGTGACAGATACAACCTAACTTTCTGACTTTTAGGGCAAATCGTTTAAAGTATTTAAAGTCAATCCTTGGGAATACAAACTTGGGGTTATCAGGAGTATTAGAGAATCTGCTCGGCCAGAGGTGAACCTTGGGGCCTGTGAACCACCAAACCCATTGGTACCTAGCCAGATTTACAGTACGAGGTATGCATTTTTTTCCCATGGAATGGACTTAAATCCAATCAGAAAGAAGCTTGCTAGCCCTGTAATATTCATGTCATGTTTGCACCCATGGACATATATTGCCATGGTTGGCAATTATTGTCATTTATAGAATTCACAACTGGGTAAAACTGCTGATGATCTACTATCACCAGTAACCTGTAGTACCTTCTAGTACTATGAAAGCTAACAAGTGAGGAGAATGCATCCTTGTCAGTACCAGTTCATGTGACCAATGTGTGTGGTGTCTTTAGCAATAGGGTTTTAACATAAATGGTAGGCCACCAAGAGCAATGTTAATAGTCTGCATTATTATTTGGGTCTCTGGGACATCTCTGACCAATGGGAGGTATCCCATACCTGGTACTGTGCTGTCCAACTTTTAATAATGTCTCACAATCAGAGCTTGAGTCCTCTGTGACTTGACTTTGAGTGGTTCAAATGCATGATTTGAGAGATTTTCTTTTTTTAAATTGGCTCCCTAGGCATTTTTGTTAGCAAAAAATGCCAATTTCAATGTATTAGTTGCAAATGAATCAGAAACAGGTGGACTGTTCATATTCATATTTTGAAGTAGGGGAAAGGTACTTAGAAATACAGTTAATTCCAATGTTTAAATGTTTTAGAAATAGTCTATGGTATTTTCAGAAAACAAAACATTTCTATTTTGTCAACATTCTAATTTCAGTGTATTTATATCATGCTTATTTACCCTTAAACCCAGTTAACCAAAAGGATCATCTTGCAAAATAACCAACATTTTTACCAACTCATGAGTGCTGACTTGGCTGGTCTCTCCCATGCTTAGTGACACACTCTTCACCACTCATTCTTTGTGTGTGTTTTTGAGACAGGGCCTCCCTGTAGTGGGGGCTGGCTTGGACCTCACTGTGTAGACCACGATAGCCTTGAAATCACAGAGATTCATCTGCTTCTGCCTCCTGAGTGCTGGGATTAAAGTCATACATCACCACACAGGTTCTTTAAGCAATTTATTTTCCAAAATTAGAACAGCACAGGGTAAGAGGCTCAAAGCTCAATATATATCCATTCCCACATTTCCACATTGGTCAGTAGGTCTTTAATAACTACAAACTATGTATGGAATTCTGCATATATTATCCAAAGTGTGTTCTTCACAAAGATAACATAATGTTGAAATATTATAATATAGCTAAGTGGACAATAAATGTACAAAGATTAGCATTTTTTTGCTACATATCAGACTCAAATTTCCATTTAAAATTTTCTATTTTATATTCTTTTTATATATTTTCCTGACAATGCACTAAGTACTAGTTCATCTTTCTGAGCTGTAAATTGTTTTAGCTATACAGCAATGCACTTTTATTATTTGAACATTTCATGTGTGCATACAATGCATTATGATCATTCCCTCCCTTCCTCCAACCTCCCATTCTCCATCCCAACACTTCTCCCAAGTTCATGTTCTTGATTTTTTTTTATTTAAATAGCTCACTGACATCAGTTAGTGTAGCCTATATGTATATGGGTGTATGGTCATCCATTGGGGCATGGTCAGCCTACCACTGGCCACCTTCCAAAGAAATGTGACCCTCCCTCATTTCCTTTTCCAAAGAGCTATATAATAGCCAATTCTGGTTAACATACACTTTTAGAAAACTAAATGGATGCAAAATCATCTCATAACTGAATATTTAATCATATGATACAAACACTTCATAAATTTCAGTTATTCATGTTAGAAAATAAAGTACAGGCTCATTTCATACAGAGATGAGGTTTCAAATGAGCAAGATAAGAATTTCATGTAGTCAATATGCCTTAAGATACTTTTGGTGGATCCACTACTGAGTTTAGGATGAATTTTGTTGTGTACAACTGTTGTACAGCAATTCTTAAGAATATTAAAGTTTGTGAGCTACTAAACTATATGCAAAGAAGTGTCTAAGGAAGGGATTCTAGCAACAACAGCCCAGTAATTTTAAGATAACTATGACATCCTTGTAGCACAGATGGACAATGGGTGGGGCATGAGGAAGTACTTGTTGGTTCCTGAAGTCATTCTTTCCTTCACTCACCTTTGTAGTTTGGCTTAACATCTACTGAAAGACATATTTGAGCCAACATCTGAGGCAACGACGGAGTTATATTTTTAGAGAATCATTTCTAAAGACAGAGCACAAGGTAAAAATCATAGTGTTCAAAAATCATTCCATGTGATTCACTTGGGCAAGAAAGTCAACTAAAGAAAGGTAAGCTTGTATTTTTGTATTAACATCTATAGTAAAAATCAAACTCAAAGCAAATAAAAGTTTTACAGGTGGGTCATAATTGTTTTATTAAATGAAATAAAAAAATAGCTTATCCTAAAAATTGAAGAAAATTCAAGAAATTAACTAAAAGCAAGCCAGTCAGTAAACCATGAAAAAGAGCACTGGTCAGTCTTGCAAGAGCACGCACATCATCTGGAGGTTCTGTTCAAAATACATATTCTGACTCAGGAAATCTGAGTAAGTTTGCAGATTCACCTCTAGTAGGTTTCCAAGTGACAATGATGTTGTTGGTACCAAGACTACCCTGTAAGTATCTGTGATGTAGACCAATACAAGAGCATCACTTGATGATTCCTAAATCTTAGTGCCCTGCTGTTGATGGTTAAAGGATGACAGCAACAAGAAGCCCCAAACCTCCAAACCTAACAGTAACCATTTACTGACCAACACTTTCATTCTTTGATCTATTATTTGAATGAACCAAAGGTGTCTATTTTTCACTGTTAGACAAGCATTATTTTCCTGCTCACATTATCAACAAAAAACACATAGAGGTCCATATAGGTATATATTATGTAGATATGCAATGCAGTGTTTTTAATGTGTCAGTGGTTGTAACTGAGAAAGAAGACAGGGGAAATTACTTGGAAAGCATAAATATACTGTAAGATACTCACATGAAGGAGCTTTATTTTTATGTTCAGTAGGTGATAATTTTTATGAGTATAGACTCCAATGAAGCAATAATAAAATTAAACAGAAGTCAGTATTCTGACAAATTCACCAAGACCTCCACCCAGTTTAACAAAGAAACAGCACTTCTATATTCATGAAGCTTGCTATCAAATCAACTGGTTATGCACCAGTTCAGTACAAAGAGTTCATTCTCACAGTTCCGAAACCACTCTTTTTAGACTTGTTGCAAATTAAGTCAATCATAATCCCCAAGTAATGCAAGATTTTGCTGATTTGGATTTTCTGGAAACGTGATTCTACAGCTGTTTTAATAAAAACTGAAAATATCTCAACAGGTTTAAGAGCAACAAAAGATTCTCTCAAGAAACACAGTAAATAATGCAAAAAAAAAGGAATAAAAGGATAGATGTAGAACAAATATTAAATGTATGGTGTCATATGAACTTTGGCAAAGAAAATTCATCTTGACAGTTTATAATGTTAGATTGATTAGAAAAGTGTTGGAACATTGCCAAGGTCCCTGAAAGGCATGAGAAATAATTTCGAAGGAAAGGGAAAAAGGGAAATACATTTCCCTCTGTATTGAAAATATTATAGTATAATAACAGACCAAGAGTTTCTGGATAGTTGCCATGTATTTGACGGGAGACAAAATAACATACAATACACGTAATTAAAACAAATACCAGATCAGCTAATGTTCTATTGCCAACGTCAAGTGATTTGAATTACTCAAGAAATACCAAGACAAAGTAATTTCTCTGATTTGCCCTTTACTTTTGCAAATAAAAGCACGAAGAGTTGGTTTTGTGTTTCTGAATTGCCCATCATAGAAGTTCTGTAGCAAAATCAAAGATGACTTCTGTAACTACTCACTTAGATGCTCACAACCCTAAAAGCAGGAACAAAGTCATTTAAAAGAACTGCCTTTGCTTAGAACTATTTTAGTAGATTAAAAAGGTTCTTCAACGGAAGTGGTCCTCAAACTTTACAAGACAGTCACCTAAGAAATTTGTCAAAATATACCTTCCAAGGCTCCCTCCAGAGTTCTGAATAGTGAGGCTTAGATGAGGCCCTTTATCCTGCATACACACCAGTGCTCACATAGCCCCCACACAGCTGGCTCTCAGACAAGCCTTGGAGAAACACTGCTCTAGAAATTGTTCATCAAGATTCCTTTCCATCCTCCTTTCCTCCCCTCCATACCCTAGGGAAGGTCAGTCTCTGATGCAAGCAAACTATAACTGTGTGACCAAGGAAAAAAATCAAGCTGTCTTTTTTTTTTTTTATTTCCCCCTTTCTGACTTAATTACAGAAGGGTTAATCATGCCCTTCTGCCCATTGCACATGATAATTACTGTTGAAAACAAAGGATTTCTTTTCCTCATTGTGTACCTAAATATCTTACAAATGCTAGCTTGTTTGGTTTTATTTTATTATTTTCTTGCTGGCTGCTTGGAGTTTATTTTCTACTTGACATTAAACAAACATTAAATGTATCAGGAAAGTCCACAAGCCACTTGGATTTAGCTTCCTTTTTTGAATTTCGCTATTATATGTATATACTGATCATAAAACCCAGCTAATGTTGATCTAATAATAAATAATAAATGTCTATATAGGGCCTCCTAAAACACTGAGGCCAAAATAGCCACTGCACACGGGCCAGGATTTGCCCAACAGGTTCTTCCACATGACTTCCCATTCTAGGTCACAGATGGTTATGTCATGTGAGGTCTGGAGAGATATGAGGTTTCTGAGGGCCCCAACACTAGTCATAAATGGGAGGGTTAACTTCCCCAAAGAAGCTTGCTTCTCAGTTACCAGGGCCAGCCTATGGGTACTCGGGAGGTGGGAAAGTTGACATCCCCAGCGTGCACAGAAGCTCTGCAAGAGATGCTACGGGAAGCAGAATACAGCAGCACTGATAGCACTATAGGTGGCCAGGGGCACTGGAGTGGTGGCTGCCATGCTCTTCCAATTATTCTGATGGAAATCCTGGCACACAGTTGTTAGAGACAGGGACACTAGGCCATTGAGGCTGTTTGCAGAAGGGACAATGGAAGGACAGAATGTGACTAAGACATACACTTGTGCATGAGAACATATATTAACTTGTATGATACAGTAGTTCCCATTATCCTCTGAGGTTATGTTCCAAGACTTCCAACAGCCATGGAAAAATATGGTCAGTACTCTATTATATATA
>NW_008355775.1:2411941-2414194 GCF_000622305.1 Nannospalax galili
TAACTACAATAAAGTTTATAAATTATTAGGTACAGCAAGAAATTAACAATCATTAAAAAGAAAATAGAATAGTTTAACAGTATACTATAATAAAGGTTATGTGGATGTGGCCTCTCCCTCCCCCGTAAGAATGTCCTATTTTAATCTACCTTACTCATATTCTTGTGATGTGAGGTGACAAAGGAAGAATTTAACAACACCTCTTTTTTGTTTTTATTTTTATTTTATGTGTATGAGTGTATTGCCCGCATGTGTGTAAGTACACTGCTGTCGTGCAATGCCTGTGGAAGTCAGAAGAAGAGGTCGGGATTCCCCCAAAACTGGAATTACAGATGGTTGTTAGCTACCATGTGGGTGCTGGAAATTGAACCCGGGTCCTCTGCAAGAGCAGTCAGTACTCTAAACCACTGAGCCATCTCTCCAGCCCCCCAACAACTTCTCTTTGTATATCTAAATTGCCAGCCTTACTCCTCTGGAATTTTAGGGCTGCTATAAAGTAACTTAAGGGTTATTGGAATATAGCACTACAAATATAGACAGATGATCTGATAACTGAGATGATTTCAAATTAAGTAATAGGAAGAGAGCATACACTTTCGACAAAGGTTTTTATAATTCATGTCTCAGGCAAGATTGAACCAGGATGATGCTTAACATATATAATGGTTAGGCTGTAGCTTGTTCCCTGAATGTTCCTTAGTATAGCAATGTTAAGAGGTGATGAGGCCTTATGAGGTGGGTCTTGGTGGGATGTCATTAAACCATTAGGGGTGCTATCATCAAAAGGAATCAATTCTGGTATCAAGAGTGAATTAATTTCTGGAAGAATGATTTGTTCTAAAAGAGTGAGACTAAGCCTGCCCTGCTCTCACTGGCTTCCTGTTTCAATACTTAATGGCTCCTGCACAAGCCCTCACCGTGATGCCATCTGTCATGAGGCCCTCAACTGAAGTTAAATTGATGGAGGGAGCCATCTAACCTTGGACTTCCAGCCTTCTAACTGTGAGCTAAATAAAAATTTCTTTGTAAAGTGCCCCATCTCAAGCATTTTGTTTTGAAAATGGAAAATGCACTAATACAATATCCTGTTTTATGTTCTTACATATTTTATTAATATGCTTTATCTCCTCCATTGGGATTAATTCTCTGAAAAGTGTGACCATCTGTTGTGGGTTCTCCTCAGGCCAGCTGTGAAGACCCTAACCTGGATGGGGTCCCCTGCAGATTGGGGGGCGGCGAGAGGTACGGAGTCATTACACACAGACCCCGGGAGTCAGGTAGAGGCAAGCACTAGGTGAGGTGCTGCAGGAGGGGGCAGGCCTTATATTTCCCTTTTTCCTCCCCCAAGTCCCTTTAGTCAGCATATCATTTTCTGATTGGTCCATGCCACACAGTCTGTCAGCAGTCACTGGGCTCAAGAGCAGGGTATGGAGGCGTGGGCTCCTTTGGGCAGGCTATTTCCGGACCAAGAAATAAAGTGAATTCTCGCTGAATCCCAGGGATCTGGGTCCATGCCATCTTTGGAGGCCTCCTGCTACACTTCCACTCTTTTTCTTTAAAAATAACTATCCAGCAAGAGCCTGTAGGCAGCTCCGCCTCGGGATGACCCCAGGATCATGGACTGTGCCTGTCTTAGGTTGTCCTATTCGGGCATGAACCTTACCCGTCTTTGGAGCATGGGCATACACGTCCATGTCCTGGCTTAGGTTGATTCAGTCCAACAGGATCTTACCCATCATTGACTACCAGCCCTCCAAGGGGTATTGTCCCGGGGGATCAGTCGAGGTGGGGAATTATCTGTAGGAGGCCTCGTACATTTGTACAAGCCAAGTCTGTCGAGCTGCATAGGGCGGGTTGAAATCATTTTCGTGTATTGCTCTGAGGGCCTGATATACTGAGTGAATTTTTTCTGACTGCAGGAATGAAGAACAAGGAATTTAAGAAGTAGAAAGAGAAGAATAATTATGTCTGTCAGGAGTAAGTAAGTGACGATCCAAGACGGGTCAAACAGTGCTTTTAGATTAGACCAGATTTTCTCTAAGAACCCTGAATTGATGTCCAGCATGGGGGTGTGGGTATAATTTAGAAAAATAATTTGATTAGTTAGTAATATAGAGTAATTAAGAAACTTTTGATTCCAGTGGCCATGAATATAGTGCGTGAATTGTAGGTGTGCTTCAGTAATATTCTGTATTTTATAGGGGGTGAGACAAAGTGACCTAAAGCGAGGGTCACAAGCTAGCAGAGCCATGT
>NW_008355775.1:2414430-2431099 GCF_000622305.1 Nannospalax galili
TATGGTAATTGCCAGCTCTTCACTTAAGAGATCAATTTGTTGTTGTAGCACATGAATTGTGTGGTGAAGATACTGACTGATAAGGGACTGAGAGTGAAAGGTAGAGGAGGTTTTGGACACGGCCTCATTGAGTGTCTCCACAGTGGTGGAAGATTGGGTGATAGCTACTGCAGCAGTGGTGGCCGACCCTATTGCAAGGATGATGGCTGAGATGAGAGCGGCAGTGACCCTGAAATCCCATTTTAAGTGGGGGGCTTGTGACAAGGCTGTCCACTCTATAAGGGGGACAGCATGGAAGTGAGTTGCATTGGTGACTGGAACCCAAAGGGCCGCAGGTTCACACATAAAGAGAGCTATGTGAGCTGGATGGTTCCAGCAGGCTGCCAGTACACAGGTGGTGCTGGTATTGAAGCAGTTGAGTTGTCCCTGAGGGTCGGAGGTAACATTGGCTAGCATTAAGGCAAACAGGGGCCACACACAAATGGGGGTAGGGGGCCAGGATGTCATGTGATCAATCGATGCAAGGATTTTGCTTTGGGCACAAGTAGAGGGATTGGTGTTAGTGTAAGTGCTGTTGGAAAGCTGAAGGCCCTGCTGTGCCAGGAACAGCCTCATGTCGGAGGTAACATTGGCTAGCAATAAGGCAAATGGGGGCCGTACACAAATGGGGGTAGGGGGCCAGGATGTCATGTGATCAATGGATGTAAGGATTTTGTTTTCGGCACAAGTAGAGGGATTGGTGTTAGTGTAAGTGCGGTTGGAAAGCTGAAGGCCCTGCTGTGCCAGTAATGGCCTCATGTCCATGCAGGCATGCGGACCACAGAGGTCCCAGTTACCAAGTATTGATTCACAGTTGGTATGGGAGATCTTAATATCGCAGGGATACGTGGGGGCCAGTTGTCTCCAAGATCCTAGGGGGTGATTAGAGGGGGAATGGCTGAAGCAGCAAAAGGGAGGGATGGCATGGTTGGGCTTAGGGTGGCATCTCTGCCACGGTATAGGGAGCACGAGGAAAAAGGGTGCAAGGGAGTGTGTGCATGGGCAGTTGGGGAGCGGTGGGTGTAGAATGGCAGGGCAAAATAGGGGCAGAGGGGTGGTGGTCACCTCTGCCTCCCCTGTTATTATTGTCCCCAGTGTAGTGAGGACGGAGATTACATCAGTATTGTTGAAGGTAGGGGAAAGGCCCTTGAGTTTAAGCATGTAACCCAAGGATGCACTGCCGGCATAATTTTGGATGGTCAGGTTGAACAGCCCAATGCATGAGGATGTGTTGTTGGTAGTGAAGCATAGAGAGTTATTTAGGGGCCAGGAGCCATTGAGTGATTCCCAGGAAGTAACTGGGTCCATGGTGGGGAGGCCAAGCATAGAATTATTTGAATAGAGGGTGGGGTAGGCTGGGGAATGAAGCGATAAGGGCAAGAGTATAGGCGGGGAGGGGACCAAGGCCCAGAGATCATGGGCCATGGCAGGGGCAGGGAAGAGCAAACCAATTATCCAGATAGCAGCAAGGTCTCTGAGTCCTGGGGGGGGTCCCGTTGGTTGGTTGCTGCTCTCACATCTCTCGCTGGAACCCATACTGGCTTTGTTTCTGTCTGAGGAAATACACAAGCATAGCGTCACCCTCTTGTTAACAAGGGAGTGGGCAGTTGCTCTTGACATGTTATGGGGTCCTTCCATCTCACTAGTGGCAGTGGTGTAGGCCTAGGTATGGTAGCCCAGTGTTTGTAGGCCAGGCTCAACCCATTTTCATTGAAGGACAGGAAATTAATGCTGAACAGAGCTTCAATTAGAGCCAGGTGCAGGTCCCTTTTAGACTCAGGGGTAGCAAATTTTTATAATTTTCTTTGAGGGTCCTATCTGCCAGCTCCACAATTCCCTGTGGATTATAAGGGATGCCAAGGGAGTGGCTAATTTTCCATGTTGACAGGAACATTTTGAATAGTATAGAGGTGTAAGCTGGCCCATTATTAGTTTTTAGGGTCCATGGCACTCCCATTACCAGCATTGCTGATTTGACCACCTTAATGGTGTGTGAGGCCTTTTCACTGGTTCGAGCGATGGTGAAAAGAAAGGAGGAGTAGGTGTTAACAATGATGTGGACATACTTAAGATTACCAAAGGAGTTGTAATGGGTGACGTCCATTTGCCAGAGGGCATTGGGTAGGAGACCACGCGGGTTAACTCCATATCGATTGAGGGGGCCTAAGGGAGCAAGGGGTGCACATGAAACACAAGATCTGCTCAGATGTTTGCACTGAGAGATGGATAGGTCGGGTAGAAGGCGGTGCAGACTGCGAGGAGAAAGGTGAAATTTTTGGTGTAAGGCTCTGGCTTGTTCTAATAGAGGATTCTCTACGGACACAAGTTTATCTACTTTGTCATTTCCCTTTGCCAAGATCCCAGGGAGCTTGGTGTGTGATCTTATGTGGGAGATGTGCTGGGGCCATTTTCTGTTATCTAAGATAATCCGGAGATATCTCATTGTTCTAGTGATGGGATCCTTGTGGCCTTTTACCCGAACAAAGGGAAGACATCTGAGGGCCTGAACCACATACTGGCTGTCAGAGAATATATTGAGCAGCTCAGTCTGGCAGACTTGGAAGATTTTTAACAAGGCCAGGGGCTTGGCTTGTACATAACAGCTGTCATCCTTTCCCATGTGCTGAATGACAGTGCCATAATGGGATTTATTCGCATCTGAGAAGGCTAGCTTGGCTAAAGTTAGGGGGTTTTTGCAAGGGGAAGTGTGTGGCTGAATGGTGATTTCCAAACAGGCCAGGCTGGCCAGTCGCTTATCTGGGGGTGCGTGGTTATCCAACTCCCCCATGAACCTGGACATCATTAGTTGGAAAGCCAGAGAGTCTGCCCATAATGTTTGGGAATGCTTAAGAGGAAAGGGCAGTATAATTTTGTCAGGTTCCTTTCCGAATATGCACCTGGCTGTTTGTCGGGCTTTAATTGCTAACTTGAAGGCAATATCATACTTAGAGCTAAGCCTAGTTAGGTCCAAGGTAGCCAGGTGGATCCACACCAGGGGGTCTTGCTGCCATAGCACCCCCAAGACACCATTTTTAGTCCAGAGGATCAAGGCCAGTAATGGTTCTGCTGGGTTGTGACATTGGAGTGATTCAGACCAGAGTATATGATCTATCTTATTAAGAAGATCCTTAGCTGATTGGGTGAGAGGGATCCTTGAAGTTGGTGAATTATGGCCTTCCAGCAGGGAGAACAAGGCCCTGAATTCCAAGTCAGGGACCAGTATAAATTGTTTGATTCAGTTTACAGTCCCACAGAGTTCTTGGAGCTCAGTCAAGGTAAAGTGAGGTCTATCTTGTTCTGCTAGGGGGATTCAGAGGAAACAATCTTGGATATCAAGTACTATGATATGATGGGACGGGGGGATAGCTGTAGGATGTGTTGTGTTAAGCCTGCTTGTAGTGAGCCCATCTTTTCCATCTGGGCATTGACTGCTCTAAGATCTTGGAGGAGTCTGTATTTCCCTGATTTCTTTTTAACAACAAATATTGGGGTATTATGTTTCCGGGAAGAGGGCTCAATGTGGCCAAGCCTCCATTGTTCAGCTACCAAGTTTTTGAGGGCAGATAATTTAGGTTCTATTATAGGCCAGTGGTCCACCCAAATGGCATCATTAGAGAGCCAGGTGATGGGGATTGGCTCGGGGACCAAGATTGGAGTCGATCCCAGGCGGGCAGTGGCTGTTAGGATTGGGGGTGTTGGGCAAGGTGTTGTCCTTTCCCTGATACTCCCAAGTTATCTTGGAGCATGATATCATCATAAAAGGTGCGGTCATCCTTGGTAAGGACCGCGCCCATGTCCTCTAGGATGTCTCGGCCCCATAAGTTATGGGGAACGTCCACTACTATGGGGGTAACTGTGCCCTGGTTCCCATCCAAGTCCTTCCAATATACTGGACGTGTGACCAGCTTGCTACCTTGTGTGCCGCCAACTCCTTTTATTGGTGGGCCTGGCTGGTATTACCAATGAGGGAATTTAAGGGATTCAGTTTCTGATATAATGGTGACATCAGCCCCTGTGTCTACTAAGCCCTTTATGGCAGTTCCATCTAGGAACAGGGTCATTAGTGGGGAGTGGTTGAGGATTGGGAGAGTCCATAATATCTGTCTCATTTCCCCTCTTGTGGGTGGGGCTGAGGGGCTCCCCAGGTGGAGTTTAAAGGAGCTGAGTCCAGTTGAGGCTGTAACCAGTCTTTAGCCCAATGGAACCCTTTTTTGCACTTGGGGCAGCAATTCTTGGGGTGGGCTGTACCTCCTGGGCAGTGGCTACAAAAGTGGCCAAGCCCCCCACAGTCCCAGCAGCCTTCCCATGCACCAAAGTGGGCAGGTTTTCCTTGAGACAAAAGAGTCTCCAAGGAGGTGGTCAAAGCCTCAATAGGGCCTGCCCTAGGGTCTAAGTCTCTAGTAGTACCCATTTGTGAATGTTATCATTGTGGACAGGCGTGACAGCATAACGAGTAGGGATTTTAGTCCCTCCCAAGTTAACTGTTTGATAAACACCTCTCTGGTGGGTCCAGACTCCACCCTCTGCTCTACTGCCTCAGTGACACGGTAAGGAAGTCTGTGAGGGACTCCCATGACTGTTGAATCAAATTACGGAAAAAGACTTGTGGTTCACGGTGGGAGCAACATTTAAGGGCCTTAAAGGTCAAGTCAGAAACTTGTTGAAAATAGGAATGGAGGCCAATAGTAGACTTGGAGATGGGGCCAGTATATTGTGCATGTCCCGTGAGCATGTCCAAAGTAATGTTGAGGCCATATTGGAGATTTCGGCATGCCTGGTTTTCAGCCTGATTGTCATGGGCTGCGTACCAGTTTAGAAAGACTGAGGGTTCTAACACTGCCTTTAGTAAATTATACAAATCATAGTGGGTTTGTAAATGTAAGAACCACTGGCGAAGAACCTGCTCGAAATATGGAGAGTCAGGGCCCGATTGCTTAGCTACCTTGCGGATAAGAAAGAGGTCAGCAAATGGGGTGGGCAGCCATGGACTCTGTGCTGCATCAGGGCCGATGTTAACCAGAATTGTGGACAAAGGTGGGTAAAGGTTTAAGGAGGGCAGCCTAGGAGGGAGGGGTACGGTAGCAGGGGAAGAGGTGGGATGGTTACTGGGGGTGGAGAGAGAAACTCCTTCCACAGGTAGTGGGGTAGGGGAATTTCTGGGCATGGTAGCTCTAAGAGAGTATCCTGAGATATAGGCAAAGGAGAGCCTTCCTTATTGGAAGTGGGCACACAGGCTATGTCCACCTCCAGGTCTGGGAGGTCAGGGGTCGAGGTAATAGCCAGATCTACACTAGATTGCTCCCAGCAGTGTTTGTTGTGGGCCGAGATGACTTCCTCAGGAGAGGAGGATTTAAGGCTAGCAGTGATGGCTAGGAGGATCGGTATGAACGATGTGGGGGGAGTGATCCCTGACCTGACCTTCCTTTTTCAGGCCAAGAAGAGGACCCACATCCACACGTCAGGGTCCCACATGTTTTCAGGGGAGACCCATGGAGCTAAATTAGTGGCTTCATCCCAAAAGTGTTCGATATCTTTTGGCTTCACTTTCAACCCTCTGGTTTTAAGGAGCACCTTGAGTGCTGCCGTTTGTGGTTCCCTGCATTGTGGTGGCAAATTGCCCATTGTGGGAGGGTCTCGCGAAGGGGAATTTGCCACAAAGTAGAAGATGAGGGTGACTACCAAGAGGGAACAAAGGAAGCAAAGAAGCTCTATGAGCCACTCAGATGTAAACCACCCTGACATGTAAAGGTGTATTGGGTCCAAATGTCTTGTGCTCAGTGAGGGACTTCTGGAGGCCATGACACCTCCAGCCGTATGCTCACACAGTGTCTCCAGGACAGGCAACAGGGTGACCTGAAGCCTGGGCTCTGAATTCGGGGTGGATCAGCCCTTATGTGAACTCACCGGGATGAGCCAAGAGGGGGGAGGTACAGACATGGGCTTTGGGACCACGTGGCGGAGTGTGCGTCCCTGATCTAATAAACTAGTCCAACAATAAAGACAACAGACAGCATGGAGGGGACAGAGGAGGGGGCTACTCGCTTACCCTTGAGCAGCCGAAGAAACAGACAAATCCAGGGGCCTACTTATCGAATGAACCGAGGTTCTGGGTGTCACCAACACCGTGGGCAGGAGTCCCTGTTCGGGCTCCAGGCATTGCAGGTTCTCCTCAGGCCAGCTGTGAAGACCCTAACCTGGATCGGGTCCCCTGCCGATTCAGGGGGCAAGAGGCATGGAGTCATTACACACAGACCCTGGGACTCGGGTAGAAGCAAGCACTAGGCGAGGTGCCTCAGGCTCGTTTAATACAGGAGGGGACAGGCCTTATATTTCCCTTTTCTTTGCCCCTAAGTCCCTTTAGTCAGCATATCATTTTCTGATTGGTCCACGCCACCCAGTCTGTCAGCAGTCACTGGGCTCACAAGCACGGTACGGAGGCGTGGGCTCCTTTTGGCAGGCTATTTGCGGGCCAAGAAGTGAAGGGAATTCTCACTGAATCCCAGGGCTCTGGGTCCACACCATATTTGGAGGCCTCCTGCTACAACCACCTATCACCTAGCACCTAGCACCTATTGTGCTTTTGTGCACAAGTACATACTTTTCAAACCTTTTCCCTCCAAACCTAAAGATGGAGGGAAAGTTGTCTCTAATGGATGCTTTACAATTATAGTGAACATTTCAGGTGATTTTACAGCCTCCATCACAATCCATTCCTTTATACATCCTGCAAGAAGGGGTATGGTAAGATGACTTAAAACAATCAGAGTTGGTATATTCACTTAAGCAGATTCTGGGTTGAGGTTGGATGTGAGTCATAATCTAGTCATTCAAACGGAAGGGAACCAATTTTCCCATTTGGGGAAGAAATGAAGCTGAAGCCAAAGATGTAGGCAGCAGGCAAATGGATGGATCTATATCCTTAATGTCACGAGGTTACTAAATCAATAGACCAAGCCCAAATCACTTTGTGGCAAATATCTTCTATTTGTTCTCCATATCCATCCTGCACGTGTTTCACTCTGCTCAGTGCCCAGAATGGCTGATCGGGGTGGACTGTGTCAAGGGTCTCTCTTGACCTCTGCCTTATGGTGGGCTTAAAACAACTAGGCAGGAGATGGAAGGATGGGGAAGAACATGGTTAGCACATTGGTCCTGACTAATGTTCTGTATTGAAATATTCTCATCAATGAAATGATAAATCTTTCACTATTTTAACTAGTCTGCTTATAGTTAGAAGAGTGAGTTCTGCTGATGTACACATTGTCCTGTATGAACTTAGAAATCAAGATAGTACCATTATCACTACTTTGTTCTAATGGCCCAAGGAGATAGAGTATCCTACACAAGGACACAACCTTGAAGGAAGTCTGACGTACTTTTCAATTAGAAACTGATATATAGTTAATATATACTCTATCATAAACTTCATTTTTAGATGCTTTTGAAACATCTTTAAAATCTTTTCCTAAGTAAATGTCAGAAACTTAAATCAGGCTCATATCACCTTATATAAAAGCTGATTTAGTTAGTGTCTTCATGCCACATACAGTTTCTTTTGCCATTTAATTACACTTAATCTGAGAAGATTCTGAAATGAGCTAGAATGTTCCATAGAAAATCAAAATTGTATTCTGTTAAGAAGATATATTGGGATGTATCATGAGAGATTAAAACAAAACCATTCTTACTTGGAAATAATTTCAAATTCACAGAAAAGTTGCATAACACATGCAATACACCTATATTCTGTACTCTAGTCTCTTACTGTTTATATGTTGTCCTAGTTTATCACTGCATCATGCAACATCTTTCTCTCAGTAACAGAAAAAGAAGTGTTCAAAATACTCGAGACTATGTTGTTGTACACTATGCGCATTTGCTTCTAAACATGTCAGTGTTTATCTCTAAGAATTAAAACAGTTTGGGGGCTGGAGAATGGCTCAGTGTTTAAGAGCACTGGCTACACTCTCAGAGAACCCGGGTTTGGTTCCCAGCACCCATATAGGGGCTAAAAACCATCTGTAGCTCCAGTTCCAGGGGATCCAATGCCCTATTCTGAACTTCACAGGCATTGCATGACGCAGGTGCACTTATGTACATGCAGGCAAAACACTAATACACATAAAATAAAAACAATAAACTATTAAAAGACATTCTTTTATATAACCACATATCATCCCCTAACATTAGGGAACTTAAAATTGAATGTTTATTTATTCTTTAACTAATACCTTATTTTCCTATGACTCGACATTCTTTATAGCATTGCCCTCTTTGTAAAGAATCCAGATGAAGTGCTCACTTTGGCAGCACATATACTAAAATTGGAATGATAGAGAGAAGATTAGTGTGGCCCCTGTGCAAGAATGACACAGAAATTCATGAAGTGTTTCATATTTTTCAAGTAATGCATCTCACCTTCAAGGATAGACACTACCTTAAGGTGAGAGAATGGAAAAAAAACTATTCCAATAAATGACTCTAAGAAGCAAGCAGGTGTTGCAACTCTAATAGCTGACAAAATAGACTTTAAATTAAAAATAATCAGAAGAGATAAAGAGGGTTATTTTATTTTAATCAAAAGAACAATTGACCAAGAAGATATTACAATCATGAACATATATACACCAAATTCTAGAGCACCCAATTTCATAAAAACAGTACTCCAGGACTATAAAACAGAGATTAACCCCAACTCAGTAATAGTAGGTGACTTTAATACCCCACCATCTTCAATAGACAGGTTAACTGGACAAAGAATAAACAGAGAGCCATCGGAATTAAATGACATCTTAACAAATACAAAAGAAATAATTCCATGCCTTCTATAAGACCACAGTGCAATAAAACTTATAATCAATGGCAAAGAAGCTATAGTAAATACACACACTCATGGAAATTAAACAACACACTCCTGAATGATGAATGGGTCAAAGAAGAAATAAAAGTATTCTTGGAACTAAATGAAAATGAGGATACAACACAACAAAACCTCAGGGGCACCTTAAAAGCAGTCCTAAGAGGGAAGCTTATAGTTCTCAGTGCATACATTTAAAAAAATCAGAAAGAGCACCTGCAAATGACTTAACAGTACAACTCAAGACTCTGGAAAGGCAAGAACAACCTAGTAGACTAGAAGAGATAACAAAAATCAGAGCAGAAATTAATGAAATAGAAACAAAGCAATCAAAAAATTAATGAATCTAAGAGCTGGTTCTTTGAAAGGCTAAACAAGATAGACAGACCCTTAGTCCAGGTAACCAAAAGAAAGAAGGAGCAAGTTCAAATTGACAAAATCAGAGACAAAAGGGGAAACATCACAACAGACACCAAAAGAAATCCAGAACATTGTAAGGGAATACTTTAAAAATCTGTACTCCATTAGATTAAAAAATCTAAAAGAAATGCATGAATTTCTAAAATTGTGAACACCATCAAAGTTAAACCAAGAAGAGATCAACAGCTTAAAGAGACCCATAACAATTAGGGAAAATGAACCAATAATACAAAACCTTCCAACTGAAAAAGCCCAGGGCCCAGATGGATTGACAGCAGAATTCTATCAGACATTCAAAGAGGTCCTACAACCAATACTGCTTAAATTGTCTAAAAAGATAGAAACAGAGGGAGAGCTCCCAAATGCCTTCTATGAGGCCAATATCACTCTAATACCAAAACCAGGTAAAGATACAACAAAAAAGAAAACTATAGACCCATATCCTTAATGAACATAGATACTCAACAAAATACTTGCAAATCACATACAGACAAACATCAAAAAGATCATCCACCATGATTAAGTCAGCTTTATTCCAGAGATGCAGGGATAGTTTAATATACATAAGTCAATAAATGTAATAAAAGGCATGAAATGAACTTAATAAGAAAATAAAGTTAAAGACAAAAACCACCTGGTATCTCAATAGATGCAGAAAAGTTTTTTGTTTTTTGTTTTTTGTTTTTTTTTTTTTTTACAAAATCCAACATGCTTTCATGTTAAAAGTCCTAGAAGGAATTGTTCTGGAGGGAATATACCTCAACATAATTAAAGCTATATACAAAATCCCCATAGTCAACATCATTCTAAATGGAGAAAAACTGGAAGTGTTCCCATCAAAATCAGGAACCATGCAGGTTGTCCGCTAGCTCCTTTCCTTTTCAATATAGTGCTTGAAACTCTTGCAAGAGCAATAAGACAAGAGAAAGAAATTAAAGGAGTACCAATTGGAAAAGAAGAGCTCAAATTTTCTCTATTTGCAAATGATATATTATACATAAGAGATTCCAAAAATTCCACTAGAATACTATTATAAATGATTAATACTTTCAGTAACATTACAGGTTACAAAATCAACTTGCAAAAATCCATAGCCTTTCTCTATACCAATAACAAGCAATTAGGAAAAGCACTCAAGAAAACTCTTCCATTCTCAATAGCTTCAAAAAAATAAAATATTCAGGAACAATCATAACCAAAGACATTAAAGATCTCTACAACAAAAATTTCAAATCTCTAAAGAAAGAGATAGAGGAAGATCCTAGGAGATGGAAAAACTTACCATGTTCATGGATTGGTAGAATCAATATTGTGAAAATAACCATCTTACCAAAAACAATTTATAGATTCAATGCAATGCCAATCAAAATACCCAGAACATTCTTCATAGATCTTGAAAAAAAAATCTTAAAATTCATATGGAATCACAAAAGACCTTAGAGAGCCAAAGCAATCTTGGTCAAAAACAACAATGCTGGGGGGATCACCATACCATTTCTGAGATTATATTACATAGCTATAGTCATAAAAACTAAATGGTAATGACACAAAAATAGGCATAAGGATCAATAGAATGTAACAGAAGACCCAAACACGAGTATATGTAATTTCAGCCACCTGATATTTGATAACATTCCAAGAACACACAGTGGAGAAAGGCAGCATCTTCAGCAAATGGAGCTGGCAAAACTGTAGCTCCACCTGGAGAAGAATGAAATTGGACCCTTATATTTCATCCTGCACAAAGTCAACTCCAAATGCATCAAAGACCTCAATATAAAACCTGAAACTCAGAAACTGCTAAAAGAAAACATAGGCAGCACCCTCTAAGATATAGGCATAGGAAAAGACTTTCTCAATCAGATACCAGCTGCTCAGACACTAAGGTCAATAAATGGGACTGTATTAAAATACAAAGTTTCTGTACAGCAAAAGAAACAACCAAGGAAGGAAAGAGGAAATGCACTGAGTGGGAGAAAATGTTTTCCAGCTACACAACCAGCAGTGGATTAATATCCAGAATACACAAGGAACTTAAAAAAAGAAAGAAATAAGAAAATAAATGAGCCAATAAAAAGATGGACTATAGGCCTGAACAGAGAGTTCTCAAATGAAGAAATAAAAGTGACTAAGAAGCATCTTAAAAATTGCTCAATATTCTTAATAATTAAAGAAATTCTGATAAAAATCACTTTAAGATTCCATCTTACCCCAGATTGACTAAGATCAAGAGGGCAAAATACTCCAAATGCTGAAGAGGATGTAGAGAGAGAAGAACAAGAACATTCCTGCACTGCTGGTGGGATTGTAAACATGCAACCATTATGGAAAGCAGTGTGGAGAACTCTAAAAAAAAACTACAAATGGACCTACCATATGATCCAGTGATACCATTCCTTGGCATATACCCAACGGATTCATTCTACTGTAAAGATACCTTTACATCCATGTTTGTTGCTGCTTTCTTCACAATAGCTAAGAAATGGAAAGAACCTAAATGTCCATCAACTGATAAATGGATAATGAAAATGTGGTATATCTACTCAATGGAGTTCTACTCCACAGTAAGAAAAATGAAGTTATGAAATTTGCAGGTAAATGGATGAACTAGAGAGTGTTATACTAAGTGAAGTAACACGAATACAGAAAAGCAAGCAAGTGATGTATGTTCTCCCTCATTTGTGGATTGTAGTCCTTATATGTGAATATATACTAAATTTTGATATAACACCAGGAGCCAGGTAAAGGGAGAGGATACATATACAGGGATAAAGGAAAAGAAAGAACCTGAAAGAGGAGGACAGTAGGGAACAGATGCTACCAGGAGGGAGGTGGGGGAAGTGGGAGTGCTCAATAGGGAGAAGAGGGAGGGGTATGCAAGGGCCTCCAGTGGGGGGGTGGAGGGAACTCAGGGGGAGATGGTGGGAGGTGGGTGTTATTGGGGGGAGGGTGGGGATAATGGGTGCTCTGGGACTGGGGAGGGCAGATGGGAGGAAAAAGATTAGAGATGAATGAATCTTGGGGGGCCAGGAAACCCAGAGGGAAATGTGATGCCCCTGAAACCCCATGAGAAGTGCACATACTGTGTCTAAACATTAGAGTATATGTATACCTGGGAGCTGCTTTGCAAGGAACAAGTACCAGAAAGAAGAGACCTCCCTTAGAGTGGTTGGTGAAGGTGGTCCAGGAGATTCCCGAAATAACACAGGCTGTTGTCAAACCTCTTGGTTTTTTCCCAAAAGTAGTAGATAAGACCCTACTGCTGAAGACAGGGCATACTTTGGATACAGGACTTGGAGCAATGGAGCAGGAACTGACCTGGAAGCTTTCTACTTGAAGTGTAGCTATCATAATGCTAGATAATAATCTGCCAACTTCCAAGGGAGAAAAACAATCAATGATCCAACCCAGTCCTAAAACCTAATAACTATAGCAACTGGCACAACCAACTACCTCTATTGGTGCAGTAGTGGCACTGTTATCTGGGGAGCAATCTATCTAATTGGACTTAAAGCCCTCTCAATGGGAGGGATCTAATGGGTGGCACTGTAAATTCACATGGCAGGAGAGGACATAATAGATCCTAGAGAAAACCCTATCTCTTTCATAGCTCTAGACAAATGAAACTTCTTACCACATGCTAAATACGGATCCTTGTATTTACAGACAAGCATACCATATACCACCCATCGAAGAAACTTCTTTTTGTAAAGATGGAAGCTATTGCAGAGTTTTACAACTGGTCAGAGACAGAGAATCTACATCTGAGAGATGCCCAATATGAGGTGACACATCTACAGTTGAACCTCTATACCCAAGGCTCATGGAATATAGCAGAACAGGGATAGAGAGAAGACTAATGCATCCCTCAACTCTCATTAGTAAAGCTTCCTTGTACAACAGAGTGCAATGTACGCAGGCCACAACTGGCCAAGTTTTAAAGAATAAGAGACTGCAGAGAGTGTATCCTTGGATAGGACTCTTATATTGAACTTCACTGACCTATGGTTCAGGGACCATTGCAGAAGATAGGGCAGAAAGATTCTAAGAGCCAAGGCTGGTTCATGGACACAGGAAAACAGAGGTTTTGGGGTCACTGGAAGCTTGCACATATGAATTTATCGAAACTGTGTCATCAAGCACAGGACCCATGTCAACTCAATTAAACAAAGGACCAGAGAGGAGGAAAGAAATGGATGGTGGACTGTCCCTAGACCTAGAACTATTGGAGAGTGATTGCAACTGGGAGAGGGAGAATAGACCTCATATAGATGTCTAGATGAGCTGACTAGACTCCAGGGATGAATTTACACTGAAGGACATCTGGGTACAAATGCTTGACTGGAAGACTTAACGTGTATAGCATAATACATGAGTCCCAGTGGGGGATGGAGGTCATGGATGGGGGAGGGGGTCCAAACTTGATTAAGAACTTTTGTTTGAAATTACAAAATCTCAATAAAAATTTAAAAGCTAATCCTGTTGAAGATGACATGTTCTATTTGGTCTCATGGCCTTTTATTTTCTGATTTGAGGGGTTCCTTGGCCCTTCATTGCCTTTTATCACATTACCTTTTTGAAACCTCCAACTTTGGTATGCCTTATAAACAGAGCGCTCCTGCTTTTTAAAATGAAGTGCTCCTAATTTTTCTTTATGTTGCCATGATTATAGTTTATGTATATGTTGTTTGAAGACTGCCTCCGTGACCTTGTTCCCCTTTACCATGTTGTGCGCAGAGGCATCCATTGCCCATCTACCCTTCTGGAATGGTTAATTTTGATTGTCAACTTGATTGACTCTAGAACAAAATAAGAGATGAGTCTCCATTGGGTTTATGAAGACATTTCTAGGAAGGATTAACTGAGGGGAAAAGCTCTTCTGTCAGAGTGAGTGGCCAGACATAAGTAGGCCCTGGAAAACAGTGTGCTGTTTGCCTGCGTACATCTGTTTTGGCTGCTGCCATTTTCAGTGACTTCAGACTCAAACTTTTTATGATTCCATTGTAGACTGCAGATGAGTTGCACTCCAGGAATCTTCTGGGCCTTTGATACCAGAGTGGAGCTCTTGACGTATCCAGCTTTGTCAACTGAGTAGCTACCAGGTTCTTAGCAACCTGAGTGTACAGATTACCATTTTGACTACACATACCCTATTGACCACAAGCCATTTTACTAAATTCCCTTATATATACACACACACACACACACACACACACACACACACACCAAATACAGATTGTGGTACCAGAAGTGGGATGACCAGCCAGCTACCTGCTGGCAGGTTGACTACGTTGTTCTATTTCTATTGTGAAAAGAGCAATGCTTTGTCCTTAGTGGAATAGATACTTAACTCTGGTTATAGATTTTTCTTTCCTGAATGTAGCTCTACCCAAACTAATATCCATGGATTTGCACCTTATCCACTGTCATGTTATTCCATACAACATTGCTTCTGACCAAGAAACTTACTTCACAGTAAAAGAAGCTTGTCAGTGGGCTCATGCTCATGGAATTCACTGATCTTACCATGTTCTCCATTATCCTAAAGCAGCTAATTTGACAGAATTGTAGAATGGCCATTTAAAGATGCAGTTACAGTGCCAACTAGGTGGCAATAACCAAGAGAGCTAGGGGAGAGTTTTCCAGAAGGCTATATATGCTCTAAGTTGGAGTCCAAAGTACAGTACACTTTGTCTTATAGGAAGAATTTACAGAACCAAGTATCAGGCAGTGGAAATGGGAATGGTACTGCTTACTAATTACTTAGTGAATAATTGGGAAAATTTTGCCTCCATTTTACAAGACTTTATCCTCTGCTGCCCTAGAAACCTTGGCTCTACAGGAGGGAGTATTTCTGCCAAAGGCATAATGAACATTTCATTAAAATGATAGCAAACACTTCTCCCTGGCTGTTTTGGGCTCCTGATTTCCTTTAGTCAACAGGCTAAGAAAGGAGTTACAGTGTTACGAAGGGTGATTGATCCTGACTATTAGTGGAAACTGCTACTTCACAACGGAGGTAAAGAAGAGTCTGTCTGGAGTGCAAGGGATTCTATAGGGTATCGCTTGGTGTTAGCATGCTCTGTGATTAAGGTCAAGGAGAAGCTACAACAGCCTAAACCAGGAAGTATGCTAAATGGCAAGGCTCTTCAGAAATGAAGGTGTGAATCACCTCTTAAGGTAAGAATCAAGACCTGAGGTGCTTGCTAAGAGTAACAGGAATATAGCTTGGGTAGTCAAAGAAGGTAGACATAAATACCAGCTATGGCCACAAGGTCCATTATAGAAATGAGAGTTATAACTGTAATGAGTGTTTCTGTCCTATTAAGAATGTTTGTAGCCAGGTGTTGTGGCACACACCTTTAATCCAAGCACTCCAGAGGCAGAGGTAGGTAGATCTCTGTGAGTTCAAGGACAGCCTGGTCTACATAGTGAGTTCCAGGACAGCTGGGGCTACAGGGAGACCCTGTCTCAAAAAAGACCAAAAAAAAAAGAATGTTTGTAAGTCAGGCATGATGGCACACACCTTTAATCCCAGCGCCTGGGAGACAGAAGCAAGAGGATCTCTGTGAGTTCAAGGACAGCCTGGTCTACATAGCAAGGTCCAGACCAGCTGGGGCTGCAGGGAGACCCTGTCTCAATAAGACAAAAAAAAATGTTTGTGAAGCTAGGAGTGGTGGTACATACTTTTATTCCCACCACTCTGGAGGCAGAGGAAGGTAGATATCTGTGAGTTTGAGCCAGCCTGATCCTACATAGTGAGTTCCAGGTCAGCTTGTTTAATATAGTGAGACTCTGTCTTACAAAAAGAATGTTTGTTCAACCTTTCAGCCTCTCTCCCAGGAGCCCTCTGGCCTGGTCCCACCCTCACCTCCCTCTGCTCCCCTGGGCTGCACAACCTGCAAGCCTCTTTCCTGGACTCCATGGCTGACCTCTCAGCTTCCTGATCCTTGGCATCCAGACCAACCCAGTTCCTCAGTGAAGTCCCCAGGAGCCCTTGGGGCCTCTTCCTGCCCCATCTCTCTTTGCATCTCTGAGTGTCATGGCCACCAGCTTCCCTAGACTAGCATCTTCCTGGGCCCTGCTCCCAGGCCACTCCAAACTCCAAATTCCTGAGGACAACATCTTTCCTGGAGGGATCCAGACCTTAGGACAAAGCCTGAGAACATCTGATCCTCACCTGACTTGGGCCTCTGTGGGAATTCCTGAAGACAAAAGCAATCTGGCCACTCCAATATAAAATCAAAAGAGAGAACCGGAAGCTTAGACAAACCAGCTTTTCATGCTCAAAAAGTAAACCAAAAAGGCACATAAAATTTACAAAAAGAAGCAGACCTAAACTTGAAGGCTTGA
>NW_008355775.1:2431301-2431964 GCF_000622305.1 Nannospalax galili
CACAAAGAAATCAAAGAACTGAAAGAAGATAGGGATAAACTTCTGAATGAATTCAGAAAAGAGTTAGAAATACTGAAGCATGCTCAGGCTAAAATGAGGAAGGAAGTGAAACACTCAGTAACCCAATTAGAAATGACTGGAGAAAGCCTCACCAGTAGGATGAATGAAATGGAAAACAGAATATCAAGATTGGAAGATAAAGTAGACGAACTAGACCACTCAAGCAAAGGTTATGAAAAATTTAGGAAAGCACAAGGATGGAATATTCAGGAATTGAGTGATACCATAAAAAGACCAAACTTATGAATCATAGGTATACAGGAAGGAGAAGAATTCCAAGATAATGACATGGACCAGATCTTCAACAGAATTGTAGAAGAAAATTTCCCAAAATTAAAGAAAGACATGCCCAAAAAATTACAAGAAGCATATAGAACACCAAACAGATGGGACCAGAAAAGAAACTCCACGGCACATCATAGAAAAAAAACTAAATGCTGCACTACTATCCTCAGGCCTCTTGGGGTAAGTCTACAGCACAGCTCTCTATGCCGGGACTCCCTAAACCACATTCACCCTTCCATCCCCCCCTCCACCCCACCCAATCTATACTCCTAGTTTGGGCCCTGCGCCATTCCTAGTCTTGGGGCCCCAAACACTTTG
>NW_008355775.1:2438866-2442500 GCF_000622305.1 Nannospalax galili
AAGAAAAAACTTCCATGACATAAAGAGGCTGAAGGAATTCATGTCCACAAAACCAGCCCTTCAGAGAGTTATGGAAGCAATACAAATAGCTGAAGAAAGGAATGACTATACCCAAGGGGTTGCGGAAAAAAATTCAATGAAGGTATAATTGTGCAAAAGCACAGCTATATCAAGACTGTGAACAGAAAGAAAAATGACAGGACTCAATACTTATCTTTCATTAATAACTTTAAATATTAACAAACTGAACACCCCAGTCAAAAGACACAGACTAGGTGAATGGATTAAGAAACAAAAGCCATCATTTTGTTGTCTGCAAGAAACTCACCTCACTTTCAAGGACAGACACTATCTTAAGATGAAAGGATGTAAAAAAAATATACCAAGCAAATGGTACTAAGAAAAAAGCAGGCATTGCAATTCTAATATCTGACAAAATAGACTTTAAACGAAAATTAATCAGAAGATATAAAGAGGGCCACTACATTCTGATCAAAGGAACAATAAACCAAGAAGATATAACAATCATGAACACATATTCACCAAATTCTGGTATACCCAACTTCATAAAAACAATACTACAGGACATTAAGACCCAGATTAATCCCAACTCATTAATAGTAGGGGACTTCAGTACCCACTGTCTCCATTAGATAGGTCAACAGGGCAGAGAGACATCTGAATTAAACAATACCATATATCAAATCAACCTAACAGACATCTATCAAGTATTCCACCCAAGCAAAAAAGGACATACTTTCTATTCTGCACCCCATGGAACCTTCTCCAAAATCGACCATATTCTGGGACACAAAACAAACCTCAACAAATACAAAAAGATTGAAATAATTCCATGCATTCTATCAGACCACAGTGCAATAAAGCTTAAAATCAATATCAGAAGAAGCCCTAGTCACCACATGAACACATGGAGATTAACCAACACACTCCTGAATGATAAATTGGTCAAAAGAGAAATTAAGAAAGAAATAAGAGTACTCCTGTAACTAAATGAAAAGGACAATACAACACAACAAAACCTCTGGGACACGCTGAAAGCTGTCCTTAGAGGGAACTTTATCTAAGTGCCTACATCAAAAAATCGGAAAGAACACAGATAAATGACTTAACATTGGAACTCAAGACACTTGGAAAGCAACAATAAATGAAACCCAAACACAGCAGACAAGAAGAAATAACAAAAATCAGGGAATAAATTTATGAAATCGAAACAAAGAAAACAATACAAAGAATCACAATCCCAAGAGGTGGTTCTTTGAAAACATAAACAAGATTGACAGACTGCTAGCCCAGTTAACCAAAAGAAAGAAAGAGCACCTCTAAGTCAACAAAATCAGAGATGAAGGGGGAAACATCACAACAGATACCAGAAAGATACAGAACATTATAAGAGAATACTTTAAAAACATATATGCTACTAAAAGAAATGTATGGATATCTAAAGGCATGGGAACCCTAAAAACTAAACCAAGAAGAGATTAACAGCTTAATCAGACCCATAACACAAAAAGAAATTGAAACAGTAATATAAAACCTCCCGACTTAAAAAATCCCAGGAACAGATGGATTTACAGCAGATTTCTATCAGACTTTTAAAGAAGATCGACATCAAATAGTACTTAAGTTATTAAAAAAGATAGAAATGGAGGGAGAACTTTCAAATTCCTTCTGTGAATCCAGCATCACTCTAATACTAAAACCAGGTAAAGATACAACCAAAAAAGAAAACTATAGACCCATATCCTTAATGAACACAGATGTAAAAACTCTCAACAAGACACTTGCAAACCACATACAGACACATATCGAAAATATCATCCACCATGATCAACTTGGCTTTTTCCTGGAGATGCAGGGATGTTTCAATATATGTAAGTCAATAAACATCATAAATCATATAAATGGACTCAAAGCCAAGAACCACATGGTCATCTCAGAAGATATAGAGAAGGCCTTTGACAAAATTCACCATGCATTTATTTTCAATGTTCTAGATGGAATTTGACTGGAAGGAACATATCTCAACATAATTAGAGTCATATGTAACAAACTCACAGCCAACATCATTCTAAATGGAGAAAAACTGGAAGCATTCCCATTGAAATCAGGAACCAGACAAGGCTGTCTACTATCTCTACTTCTTTTCAACATAATGCTTGAAACTCTTGCAAGAGCAATATGACAAGCACAGGAAATTAAATGAGTAAAAATTGGAAAGAAGAGATAAAATTATCCCTTTTTGCAGATGATATTATATCTAAGAGATGCCAAAAATTCCACCAGAAAACTCCTAGAAATTAACACGTTCAGTAAAGTGGCAGGTTACAAAATTAACCTATCAATGCCTGTAGCCTTTCTATGTACCAGAGAAAGAGTACATGGAAAACTCCCTTTCACAATAGCTAAAAAAAAAACAAAACAAAACAAAAAAAACTCCGAATAAACCTGACATTAAGGACCTCGACAATGAAAATTTTAAATCTTTAAAGAAAGGGATTGAGGAAGACATCAGAAGATGGAAGGGACTCCCATGCTCATGGATTGGAAGAATTAATATTGTGAAAATTACCATCCTACTAAAAGCTGTTTATAGATTCAATGCAATGCCAATCAAAATCCCCATGACGTTTTTCACAGAATTGGAAAAAAACATCCTAAGATTCATATGGAAGCACAAAAGACTTCGGATAGCCAAAGCAACCTTGAGCACTAAGAGCAATGCGGGGGGATTACTGCACCAGATTTTAAACTGTATTACAGAGCTATAGTTGTAACAACAACATGGTACTGGCACAAAAATAGACCCATTGATCAATGGAACAAAATTGAAGACCCAAATATGAGTAAATGCAATTTCAGCCACCTTATATTTGACAAATTTGCCAAGAATGTTCACTGGCGGAAAGACAGCATGTTCACTGGAGGAAAGACAGCATGTTCACCAAATGGTGCTGGCAATACTGGATCTCCACCTGTAGAAGAATGAAACTAAACCCCTCTCTTTCACCCTGTACAAAAGCCAATTCCAAATGGATCAAAGACCTCAATGTAAAGCCTGAAACTCTACAGCTGTTAGAAGAAAACAATGGGAAAGACCTAAAGATATAGGTGTAGGAAAGGATTTTATAAACCAGACATCAATTGATCAGGAAACAAGGGCAAGAATTAATAAATGGGACTTCATGAAACTAAAAAGCTTCTGTACATCAAAGGATACAACTAAGGAAGAGAACAGAAAAGCCACAGAATGAGAGAAAATCTTCACCAGTGACAAATCCCACAGAGGTTTAATATCCAGAACCAAAAATAGAGAATCAAGACAAGAAATAACCCAATTAAAAGATGGGCTAAGAAGCTGAACAGAGAGTTCTCAAAAGATAATGTAAAGATGGCTATGAAGCATCTTAAAAGATATTCAACATCACTAATAATTAGGGAAATGCAAATTAAAACCACTTTAAGATTTCATCTTACCCCAGTCAGACTGGCTAAGATCAAGAGAACAAATTATACCAAATGTTGGAGAGGATGTGGGGAAAGAGGAACAGTCATCCACTGCTGGTGGGGCTGCAAACTGGTTCAACCCTTATGGAAAGCAGTGTGGAGAACGCTT
>NW_008355775.1:2442730-2465230 GCF_000622305.1 Nannospalax galili
ATCATGAAATTTGCAGGTAAATGGGTGGAACTAGAAACTGTTATACTAAGTGATGTAACAGACTCAGAAAAAAATCGACATATGTTCTCCTATGTGGAACCTAGAACCAAATCCTGATAAGTGAGTATGTATCCAGACAAAACTACAGGAACCAGGATAATGGAAAGGAACCAGGGAGGGAAAGGAAAAGAAAGAACCTAAAAGAGAACAGTAGGAAACAGATGTAAATAAGGAAGATATGGATAAAAATTGGGTTAGTTTAAGGGAAGAGGGAGGAAGGGTGTACAAGGAACCTAGGAGATAAAGGGAAAGAAGGAGCTCAAGATAGGTGGGATCATAGGAGAAGGGTATTATTAAGGGAGAAAGGGGGAAAATGAGGGCACCTTAACTGGGGAAACCATGATGGAGGGGTTAGACAATGCGAGAGATAAATAATGCCTAGCTAGTTTTAAAAACCAGAGGGAACCATATTAGTCCAACAACATCGATAAATTATACATACCAGACCAAGAATTATATGTCTAGGTATGGTTTATCTGAGAACAACTGGTCTTTGCCCAAGATTAAACCACATGTCACACAGTAATTAAAAGTACCAGACTGGTGGAACTAAACTTCTTGGATGTTTAACAGACATATTTTGTGGCCTATACAAATTTGGTCAGAGGGGCATAAAGGACAGTTTTTGCTCCTTGCCCTCCTAGGTCGACTAGTTCCAGGGGACTATGAGCATCTCCCAAAACGTTCTGTAATTGTGGTGGGTCACCTGTCCTCTTGACCAAGGAGGCTGGCCGTGGAGACCCCACGAGATGGACTTGAACCAATATCCAGTCTACAAAGAGGGGAGTCAACACAGAGGAATCATTTCTTCTATGCTTCCAAGTGAAGCCAGCCATGGTTGGGCAGGACCTTTGACTTATCTTCACATAGGCGGAACTGGTAAAAGAAAGGAACCAGGGACTCCTCCTAAGTCCATATGACCCTTGAGGAACAGATCCTCAAGTACCCTTAAGAGTAAAAATGAATTGGTTTATCCGGGCCAACTGTATGGCCTTAAACATCCAAAGGCAAAGTATAACCAAAGATCAAAGGGGCCAATATAATTTCTTAAGAGTTCATATGTATAGCTAAAGGCTACATAACAAGCAACAATGCCAGATAGGAAATATTTTCTTTTGAGTTGCTGGCCAGGGTGGCCCAAGGGACTCCCAGATAGTAACCCAGCATAGAAGTGGGAAAATGAACAGCAGACCCCAATCTTATCTAAAGGAATATTGACAACTGATTGCTGCTAGATGAGGAACAGCTGACCTTCCTAAAAGAAAGACCTCTAGATAGGCTGACTAGATTCACCAGATGGACAAGAAGTGGGGATAGGCTGGGGGTGCCAACAACACAGCAGAAACAGTAGTATGGATAACAGAGAGTAAAAGGGCTCTAGTTGGGGGAGGGAGGTTATGGGATGGTGCCATCTGGGAAGTAGGTGTATAGTTGAATAAGATGGTTTGGCATGTTCTGTGTGACATACACACACACACACACACACACACAAATCAACAAATTTTAAAAAGTATTATATTTGAGAAGGAAGCATAAAAATTCATGTCATGTTAATTAGCAAAGGTGATAAACATTACTATTGAAATCTACCCTATGACTTTATAGACATACATAGGTGCCAAGGATCCGAGTGAAACCAATTATGACTAGTAATAATCAGATACATACAGATTAGAGATACATGCACCAACATCTCAGTGTTAGTAGCAAAAACTAGTCTTTCTGCAAGGAACAATATATTCGAAAATGAAATGGAGATCTTTTTTAAAAGTTAAAAACTCATTCAATTTTATGTCTTTCAGGGCTTATACTAATTTCAATATTGTATAACTGCATTAATTCAACAACGAACCTAAAAATTTTATAGCCACTTTTGAAAGAGCTGTATCTTTGCTCTGGAAACTGTTATTGAGCATATTAAAGCTCTATGCTTCTTCTAAATGATATGCTTCTTCTAAAAAAATTTAAAATAATATTAAAAAATATAGGAACAGCATATCTTGAAATGGAGATCTTTTTTAAAGGTTAAAAACTCATTCAACTTTATGTCTTACAGGGCTTATGTTGAGTTCAGTATTGTATAACTGTGTTAATTCAACTGTGAACCTAGAAACTTGCAGCCACTTGTGAAACAGATGTACTCTTGACCTGGAGTGTGTTACTGAATATGTTAAATCTGTAGTGAAATGCTTCTTCTAATCATGTAGTTATTAGAAATTTAAAAAATAATGAAGAAACTTTGTATTTTAGTAATGAAATGGAGATCTTTTTTAAAGGTTAAAACCTCATTTAATTTTATGTCTTATAGGGTTTATACTGAGTGCAATATTTTATAACTGTATTAATTCAACTGTAAACTTAAAAATTTACAGCCAATTTTGAAAGAGATGCATCTTAGCTCTGAAAATTATTACTGAATATGTCAATGCTGTTGTAATGAAATGGTCCTTCTAATTGTGTGGTTATTAAATAAATAATTTTAAAAAAGAACGTTTGTTGTCCATGTATACACATACTTTAGGCAGAGATCTGTGTTTTTTTCCTCTCCTATTTCTTTTCCAGGTAGTATAATATGTATTAAGATAATATCAGTAGTTTAGTATTGTTAATCCTATATTGTATTTGAGTTATGGAATATTAAAATTCTAAGCATTCCTCAAGGAACCTTTCCATCTATTCTGGGGAAGAGTGGTATATTTGGCATTGTATATAGGATAGTTATATCATGTTCAGTGGGATTATAACCTTGCAATTCTTTTCATTTAGAAAATAATCATGGATAAGATATGAGTGTGTGTGCAGGTGACAAGAGGTGGACTTGGGATAATCTTGCTTGCCAATGTGATTGGATCTGGGATCATCTTAGAGACACAATTCTAGACAGGTCTGTGAGGTCATTTCCAGGAAGGTTTATCTGAGAGAAAACGTTCCCCTAGAGTGGTCAGCATCTTCCAGAACAGCAGCCCAGATATAAACGGGACTGAGGAAAAGGCATTGCTGCTTACTTCCCCTTTCGTCTTGCTGGTGTCACTCTCTGTCTTCTGCTGCTGCCATTCTTCACTGACTTGGGACTCCAAATTCTTCATGCTCCCTTGCAGACTGAAGACCAGGGAATCTTCTGGGCCTTTAACACCAGATTGAGACTGCTGAGGCATCCAAGTTCAAGCACTGAGCAACTACCAGGTTCTCAGCCTCTCCCTATCATCTACCTATCTATCATCTATCTATCTATCTATCTATCTATCTATCTATCTATCTATCTATCTATCTATCATCTATCTATCTATCTACCTATCTACCTATCTATCATCATCTATCATAATCTATCATTATCTATCATTTATCTGTCTATCTATCCATCCATCCATCTGTCATCTATCTATCATCCATCTGTCTATCTAATGTATCTGTCTAACTGGCTATCATTGGGCTACCCAAGATCTATATCAGCAGGACTATCAGATATAAGCCATTTGTGTGTGTGTGTGTGTGTGTGTGTGTGTGCATATATACACATTCTATCAGTTTGTTCCTCTAAAAAACCCTGCCTAAAACATCATTCATGATCATGTGACCATGTTATTTGCAATCATGTAGTCAATGAGTTGTCTGATTTCTCCACTCTGTAGGAAGAACTCTGCTTTTATAAACCAGGACTTGTCAGACTACAAAGCACTGCTAGCAGCTGTGGGGTGTTGATTGGTTCACCTGCCCTTACTGTGAACTTTAGCCATTCACTTTAATATCAGTTGAAGAAACCTCTTTCTCGTGAGACCACAATCTGCCCCAGAGTAGTTGCAATCAAAGGATTTCTATAGCTTCTGAATTATTTTCACAAAGTAAAAATTGGCATCACAATAGTCAATCAAATAACTCTTAAGGGAAAATAATCCAAACATTTTTCAACCTCTTTGCTCTTATTTAGCTATAATGCTTTCAGGGTATCTCACTCTTTCCTCCGAAAAATAAAAGTCTATTCCAACCTGAGGTGATTTTTCCCCCCACATAGCTGGCAAATGGTTTTGTTCTCAGCAGCAGCTGTGAGGAAGGAGCCTGAGGTGGGCTGGCGATCATAGAATGTTACACAATGATTAGTTCCCATTGGGATATCCCACGGGTCTTAACAACTTGGTTCTAGTACCCCTTGACAGTGCCAGCCCTCACATCTCCAATATCTTTTGTTTAATCTTTCTCTGGTGGCTTTCTCTGTCCCAGAAGGTAGTTGGAAAAGCAGTGAACTTTGTTCAGTCTTTGCAGGTGGGTTTCTTGGCTTCTGAGAATTCTGGAGGTAATAAATGAAAGGAAACAATCGATTCCTCAGAACAGTTCAACTGGTGTTGAGTCAAAGGCTCCCTCCTCAAAGGCTTGTGGAGCAAGCAAAGCCAACTCCTTAAGTGTAATTACATTCTGTGGATTTGTCTGAAGCTATTCCCTTTAGTCACTTCCGCTCTACACAAAGTTCCCTGAAGACAACAGTGGGCATTGTCGGTGTTTATAGTGCTGGCAGAACAGTGGAAACAGGCCAGCAAACTTGTGGTCTGTGCATTGCATTGCAGAATAAACAACACACAGCTTAATCTGGCAACTATTATAAAGCTGAAATGAGCACACAGAGTCACAGAACAAAGCAACCAAATTATTAGTTTAGCATAATAATAATTACAAAAGCTCTCCAGGCATCATTTTGAGCTATCTGCTGTCATGAGTCCCTAGAGCTTCCTTCAACTAGAGAGAGCACAGAAACGAACATGGACAGGACGCTGGAGTGGAGCGCAGCCTCAGTCCTTGGTTTTCCTTTGTGTGTGAGCAATTGTTTTAAGGTTTAAATGCAATACTCAATGGATCATTTGTCACCACAAATTACCCCTTAGATAGTTTACTGCAAGTGCCAACTTTTCTGGGTACCTTCTGAGTTTTACAAGTGGCTCCATCAAACAATGATTATTATTCTTTGAGAAATTATCCAGAGTAGCTTGATACGTGACAGACATATGGTTTGAGTTTTGTTGTAAATGTAGAACAAAGGGCCTGAGAGTGTTTCTTTTCATTATCTGAGTGGTGTAGCTCTGAGAAGACACAGATAACTTATTATTCAAATGCAAAGATTTTCTTGCTTTTCATTTTCATTTTTATTTCTGTATATCCATGACATTTCAGCAAGCAAGCAAGCTGCCTTCTCTAGAAGCACCATCTGCTTTGCTTTTCAACTGTGAACCATATGAGAGAATGAATCCCTTCCCCCGTATAGAAATATATAGGGTGAGGGGAATGGTGTTGTCAGCTACATAGATACATATATATGTATATATATATATATGATTCATGTAAATTCATACATATAGAAGTATATATTTACATGCGCTTTTCTTATTTTTTGTTAAATACTGCAGCAGAAATGTGCAGTTAAGGAATTTGGTCTCAGGAAAACAACTAAGCAAAACTCTCTAACTCAACATTCTTCTATGTCTCAAATCCCTTTGCAGTACATTATTCCTTGAGCAAGGGAATTTGGGTCAGTATGTTCCACATCCACTGGTATATTCCTGGCATCTATATAACATCTGATACATAGGTGTTAAGTTTAGTAATTATTAAATGGAGTGGTGTGAATATCAGAGTTCCTCCTAGTAGTTTTTTTTTTTTTTTTGTGGTCAGCATGTAGCAGTCAGAAATTACTCCTCTGTAGATGTTCTTTTAAAAAAAATTTGGTTATTCTTTTTATTTTATATGTGTGAATGTATTGCCTCCAGTGTGTAAGTGCACCCGTGTTGTGTGGTGCTCACAGAGACCAGAAGAGGATGTTGGATTCCCCTGAAATGGGAGTTTCAGAGGGTTGTTAGCCATCATGTGGGTGCTGGGAATCAAATCCCGAGCCTCTGCAACAGCAGCCAGTGCTCTTAACCACTGAGCCATCTCTCCAGTTCCAATATCCCTATGAATTCTATCCTGAAATAGTTGTGATCCTCCAAAGGTGGGCTAGGGTGAGGTTCTTAGAGAAGTGCCTCTTATGACTTGTGTTGCATCACTTACTAGATAGCAAAGCAAAGATTCCCAAAGCCATACCTATGAGTGGTCAGGGTATCCTACAAACTCTCTGGGGTTACTTAAGTGATCATCACAGAGTACAACCTGGACCATGTCATTAGGCTGAGCGCTAACACAAGAGCTAGCTCCTTTTCACTACACAAAAGAATTGTAAGCAACATTTGTAAATATTCAAGCCAGACCTAGCTTTTCAGAATGCAATTCCTTTGCCAATCCACTGTGTGCTGGAATTTACCTGCAAAACAGTAACATTTCAGTAAACACTCACTCCTTAGCTTTGAGTAGGATGTCCTTATCTCTGGTTAAAGTTCTAGTAATGGAATATATGCTTTCCATTTAGTACATATTAAATTGGAGGTACTAATGATATACCTAAGAGAATGTGGTAAAAGATGAAGTGAAGTTTGACAATCAAGAGAGATCTGGGTGGAGACTGAGAGTTCTGAGGATTTTGCCTCAGTATGGAGTGATCACGTAATATGAGTATATGGAGCAAAAAGGGGCAAGAATGGTGGTGGTAGCGGAACAGCAGAGGAAACATCAGCAAAGACCCTACAGGCCACCACACAGTGATCAGAATGGGAAAAAAAAAACAAGTTGTGCTGTGATTATTAAGCTGGTATTGTCCCAAATGCAAAGCATTTGGGAAAGCTCTGTGTAAGTCTTATTAAGTTAGCTCTATTTTTAAGATAAAGACTTTTAGACAGCGTAACTTGTCAGTCAGTAGAAACTACTAGTAGTAATTAGTAACATGTCGTTTAGTAGGTGGAGTGGTTGGGATTTAATGCCTCAGGTTCTAGAATCTGTATCCTTGTTTCTTTTGCCACACTTCACTGAAGTAACAGGAAGAAATGGTTTCAATATGGAAACAGAGGTCCACATTTGGGTCATAAATTTGAACCAAAGGAGCTTGGGGTATAAGCTGTATTCCATCATTTCTTTGTTTACTACAGGGCTTGGTTTCATAACTTAGGTTTTCAAAGGCTAATCATACAGCAAATGTTGCAGGAATAAAACTGAGTTTGAGACTTAACACTCCATCAGATTTAATTCTCCATTTCACCCTGACTGTATAGAAATAGCTTATAAGGAAGATTCAAAGCTATATAACTTGAGTTACAAAAAACTGGGATGTATCTGGCTATTTTTTTTTTTACATGTGAGGCTAAAATGAAGGACTGGAAGCACAGAGAAGGTAAGACTTGTTATTGGTAAGGAGGTATGAAAGGCCTTTTGCTCCTTCTGAAACTAAAAATCCAACTCAGCTTTTCATTTTAGACTTTTAGTTCCTCTTATATATTTATGGGAAGAGATGGCTTATAGGACAAAGGATGACCTTGTCTCCACCCTCAGAAGCCTTGCTTTTCTCATTCTATTAGGTTCAGGGGATTAGATAACCTGTGCTTTGTGTGATTATCTCTGCCCTAGTCCCACATCCATATGGATCTTCCTGACCTCTTTGGCAGTTATCAAAACTGACCTGAAATAGACATAACTGTTCCTTTTTGATACGCAGGGCAATCTGAATGGAAAGAGATCTCTTTAGTTGATATTTCCTAATAATTAGTGCTCGATAATAGTATATAGTCTCACTGTACTGCAAATATTCTTCTGTAAAATCACTAACTAATCATAAGTAGTTTGTTCTTCATTAAAAACACATGCAAGTCAGGCTGGAGAGATGACTCAGCAGTTAAGAGCACTGACTGCTCTTGCAGAGGACCCGGGTTCGATTTCCAGCACCCACATGGCAGCTACAAACCAGCCTTAAATCCAGTTCCAGGGGAATCTGAAGCCCTCTTCTGACCTCCGTGGCATTGCACAACACAGGTGCACTCACAAACATGCAGGCAATACACTCATACATATAAAATAAAAATAACAATAAAAAAACACATGCAAGTCAATATATAACAATAGTTGATTTTTGTTTATTCAAATGTCCTCTAAAAATTTTAAACATCCCAAATTTAGAAAACCATTTTAAACATCAAAAAATTTAAAAGTACGAAAATCTTTCTCTAAAGAAAACTATCCATTTTTAAAAGCATGTCTAAAGTTCAATTTTCCCCTGGAAAAATAATTGAATATGAGGGCATTACAATGTACTAGGTAGAGAAACAAAACAGAAATAGTTATGTGTGTAAGTGACCATCAGAAGTCCAACCTGTTTCCTATCTAAAAGCCTTGCCTAGAAATAGTTTCATAGAAACCCATCAGGTCAAAACAAAGAGGCAAGGAGAAATGAAACTTAAAGAAAAAGAATCAGTGAGAAACTTTTACAAGGAAATGGAGCATAAAAGATGTTTCATTCTTTTTAAGAAACAGTATTTTATTTACTTTTATTTTATGCATATGAGTGTTTTGCTTGCATGTAGGTAGATGCACCTGTGCTGTACAGTGCTTTCAGAGGCCAGAAGGTGGCATTGGATCAGATCCCCTAGAACTGGAGCTATGAACAGTTTTTAGCCACCAGGTGGGTTCTGTGAATTGAACTCGGGTCCTCTGCAAGAGTAGTCAGTGCTCTTAACTGCTGAGCCATTTCTCCAGCCCAAGATGTTTCATTCTTAAGGACTTGAGCCTATACTGTCTGAAATATCAACCTGGTCACATTAATAATAATCGCAGGATGACTCAAAGCTGTAACAGGTAAATTGAGTCACATGGGAAAGCAGGGACTAACAAAAAAAGAGATGCCCTACAGTTAGTGAAGAGATGACTCAATAGTATGGGGATGCTGATTTCTTCTACTGTAGTGAAATTTTTCTATTGGGATTTTCTTCTGCTGCTACATTTTCTAGTACTGAAAGTAAATCCTTTTGGACAAAGTAAAATGGGCCACTATACTGAATTTGCTTCAAAGGTACAAATAAACTTCAAAGGTGCAATGAACTGGTAAAAACAGAATTGTTTTGTGTTTAGACCACATGAGAATGCATGGAACACTCTGGCTCACTAGAGGTAAAATTTTCATCAGTTTTCTTCATCCACATGATGAGTGTTTCCATCATGTTTGTGGTGTATGGGTAGAAAGGAGTGACACCTTTCCTCATCCATCATAAGGGTCATAACAGATAATGCGTAACAACAGGCAGATTAAAAAGAAAAAAGGCATAGAAAATTCATGAGTCAAAGTTTCATATGTAAAGTTTCATATGAAGGCCCAAAGACCCAGGTAAACTGTTTTTATGCTTAAGTTCAATGAAGCATGGACTTCAGTGGGAAAATGTGATTAGAGAAAAGGGGCATGATGTAACTGTGATAAAATGGAGGGAGAACCAACCAAACCTGTACAGTGCATTCCAACTCTCTTCAGGGTCTCTGTGTAGCATTCTTTTCTCCCATGTCTGAAGGAAAATCTGGAATGAGGGTCTTATGCTCTACTAATCATACAGGTAGCACAAAGAAATCCCTACAGCCAGTTCTTCCACAGAAGGCAAGGAAAATTTAGAATAATAGTTCTAGATTTTATGGCTGGTTTGGGGGTAAACATTCTGGGTCTTATGGTCTATGTGACCTGCCCTGCATGAAGAAAGAGGAACAAAAGAGAGGAGAACACAAGAAGGCCAGAAAGAGACTGAACCCTTCTGAGGTCCTTCAGTTTAAAGCATGCCACATGCCCAAGCCCTGTACTTTGGAGTATCATTTTGTAATTTTAACATTTAACTATCTCTCCTCAATGATTTAGCCAAAGTGGATCAAAATCAATAATTCCCTTATCTTTACTGGAGTGCTGTGGGATTTTTTTTCCTTTTTATGTTGTTATTCACTTGCTAGTCCAGTAAGTGGCTCACAGTTTACAGACAACCCAGAGCAGAAAACTTCCATGTGAGCAGTTAAGGGTTCCGGCAAGGATCACATATTTAGTTACTGATATGTTTAATATCCCATTGCCTTGTTTTGTGGTCTACCAGATCAAAATATGCATGGTGTGGAAGAAGAGAGTAGAATTCTACTGTGATCAGCCTTGGGTAACTACAGAGGGAATAAAGGGAACAATAGATAAAGTAAATGAAGAGCTCTTACCCTGTATAAGCATGATGGATGATACAAAGAAACTTAGGAGATGGTTTTTATGAAGGTCAGAGTTCGAGAGGAGAGAGCAGAAATATAGGGGAGTGAATTCTTTCTACTCTCTGAAGTTTTGATAATTCGCTATGAAGCAAACTGATAGTAGAAGATTAGCAGGATAAATCCATTTTAGTTAAATGTACTTGCACAGAAGTCCACAGATGAATATAATTTTCAAAAGACAGATAAATGACTGAAGGTAATATAATAATTCAAGCTATAGTAAAGGACTTGAAGCTTTTAGGAAGAAGTAGAAACAATTTATAGAAACATAAAAGGAGAAAATGTGTGATCATGAAGGATGACTTGTTATATAGAGAAATAATTTTGTCAGGTAATAAGAGCTATCTCAAAACCACCCTCAGAAGAATAGAAAATAGCACCTGACAAAGTCTGTCTAGTTAGGGTATGGACCTCTGCTTTCTTGTCTTATGACAGATATAGTTCATCGTCCCTGGTTAATAAAATTGCTAAGGAGGGGACTCATGAAACTGAGTTCCCTTTTGGAAACTATATCTTTATGCAGATAAGAAGCACCAGAGAATCCTTTGTTCTGGGAGAGAAGGACATGAAATAGGGTGGGAGGAGGTCAGAAGGAGGCCTTGACTCACACTTAATTCAAAGAATTTGGCACACCAAAAGTGTGCACTGCTCTGTGTTTTTAAGTTCCAAGAAAATACAGAACAAAATACAGTCTCTACATGAACTCTGCATTCTGAGTACATGTATAATAAAAGGTCAAAGATTCAGCATTAATAACTTTGAATTTGAAAGCTTCACATTCATAATTGGGGCTGAAGAGATAGATCAGTGGTTAAGAGGACCTGAGTTCAGCTCCAAACCCACATTGAAGAGGAGGGGCTCATAACTGCCTGTAATTCCAGCTTCAGGGGATCTGATGCCTCTGGTCTCTGTGGGCACCTGCATTTATGTGCATATAACTCAGACACACATACATACACATAATTAAAATATAAAAAATAGGGACTGGATAGATGACTCAGTGGTTAAGAGCACTGGCTGTCTTGCAGAGGACATGGGTCTGATTCCCAGTACTCATATGGTGGCTAACAACCATCCATAACTCCAATTTCAGGGGATCCAACACTGTCTTCTAACCTCTGCAGGCATTACAAGAATGGGTGCACTTACACACATGTAGACAATGCCCTCATACACAGAAAATAAAAATAATATATAAAATATTTTTAAAATAATAAATCTTTTTAAAAAATTAATGATATAGCCCCATTATTTTCAGCTGCTACAGGAGAAAATTTATGTGGACCATCCAGGAATGCTCCAAATTTTGGGAGGGAAAAACCCAAACTAACATTTGGTAGATACATACCATATACTTTCTCCTTTAAATCTTCATAGAAATCCATGAGTTATTGCTGTATCACAGATTTAAAAACTGAGGCATCGAGGTTAAATGATGTGGTCAAATCATATTCTTAGTAAATAATACAGCTCAGATCATCCTCCAAGATGTCTTAGTATGTCTAGACCCTAAATGGACCATCAACACTCTTGTAATGAGAGAGAACTAAAAATTTGTATTAGAATTCATTGTAGAACTCACCTATTTCATTCAAATGAGTGGATTCACAATATTCAAATACAAGTTTCTATGTACTTCCTGACAAAAAGGAGGTTAGATAATTTGCACAGATATTCCTCTACTGACAGATTGAATTCCAAAAGATCACTTTTCTAGTACGTTGTATGCAAAGCTCTATTATATAAATGAGTACTTATGGTTTTTAATGATGTATAGCTATTATTTTATTAAAATGTATATGTGGAAATTTTCAGTAGCACATTTTTGACAGGAGACTTCAGGATCAGGAAGCATCACAGGTACAGAGGAGTTAGAAAAGAGTGCTAAGTATAATTAAAGAAATAATAATAAACAGCAGCCATCTGTCTGGAAAGGAAACTGGCATATAATTCCCTTTAGAAGATGCAGTTTACAAGGAGAAAGGGCCTCAAGGCCACGATCAACTTCAAAGTGACAGGAAGAACATTAGATAGAAACAATATAATATATTGACATCAAAACACGATGAGGTCTTAGAAGGAGAGGCTTCCCTTTACAACCGAGAGAGGAACTTCATTAAGAGTGAGAAAAAAGGTATATCTATTTATCTATAGATAGATAGATCTATAAATATATGAGAAAGAAAGAGAGAAGGAGGTGGGGGAGGGGAAGAGGGGGAGAGAGGGAAAGGGAGAGGGAGAAAGGAATGGGACAGGGGAGGCCAGAGGAGTCTCTTCAGAGAACAGCTTTCAGAGCACTTTTCTGAGCAAAATCCTCCTGGAAAGTCTCCGGACCAATCCCCAGGACAAAGGGAATAATCTTATATTTATAAGCTTTTTAGGAGTGGTAGGGAGTTTACATCACATGATTTAGTTCAGCATTGCCTACATGGCAAAGAACACAGAGGAGTCAGGATCAAGAACCCAGAGCAGTCGAGTTAGAACACAGACTGCTTCTCAAGTGTGTTCCAGAGAGACCTGGGGGTTGGGTGGTCTGGCTCAGGCTGTAGGACCTGGCCTAAAGGTGCAGGCCTGTGTTCTAACAGAAAGGATTTAGAGTTGAAAGTAAGACCCTGATTCAAAGAAAAATGAAGCACCCTTTCCATAAGCAAGAAGAATATTCCCACCTCCCAGTGGAAATCCGGTTATGCTGCGGACCACTGCTAAACCACTTCGAATAGACTTTTCAAGAAGCAATTACCTATCAAATCATATTTTAGGATTCACTGGAGGGAAATAACATCATTTCACCCTCACATCTGCTTTGCCATTGGGGAAAGAAAAGTAAAGTAATGAAAACACGGCACCAGACGCTGGCCACTACTCTGAGAGTTTACACAGGTTGTTTGTTTTAAACCTGAGCTTTCTACAGAAAGAGAGCTGACCCCTGAAGCCTGGAAACACCCCTCAATAACTTGGGGGGTTTTCCTGAAGAGACTTGTAGAGAAAAATCCTGGGTTTGCTAGTTTCCTCTGAGCATTGCTCAGTCAGAGTCAACAATGATCTCTCTCTCCTAGATGTGTAGCTGCATAGACTGCAGATGGCTCTAAGCAGTGGTTGATTAAATGCTTCATCAGGCATTGACTCCTGGGAACTGGATGCAACACTTTACTGCCTTTCAGTATAGATATTTCTGAATGGATAAATAATCTAAAGTTCCAATGCCAAAGACTAATTTGTACTGGCTTGGGAAAAGCTTGTGTTGGGTTTTTTTTTTTTTAATCCTAAGCAGCATGAGTTATATTGATAGGGCCTGCATGTTTCTCTGGCTGACAACCAAGGCCCCCCATTCCAGGAGGATGGGAAAGTTGCAGGATGAAGTTTTCTCACAGAATTTACCACTGACTAAAAAGTGCAATTGCTACAATGAATAAATCATCTTTCCCCCTGAAATCTTAATTGGGTTGGCAACATCTATAATTATCAAGGTGGCAGAGAAATGCAAGATATTGAATGAGGGGCTATTTGTAGCAGCCTCAAAATGTCGTTTTCTAAGAGCCCAAACCACTGTTGAACCCAATTGAGGAGAGGTACTGTTTGCTTTGCTTGGGCTTACATGGCTTTCAAAACTCAAGGCTTTCATGCCTCAGAAATAGGAACTTTCAGAAAGCAAATGCTTGCTGATTAAGGCGATTTTAATCTCTGGAATGCTGTTACTGACGTTCAAAGCATAAAGGTCTATCAATGGGTTGAAAACCACTGTAATGCAACACTTATCCAATTTGCAAGCATGTTAGTTTTCTTTTTTTTATCTCTCTCTCTCTCTCTCTCTCTCTCTCTCTCTCTCGGAAAAAAAAAAAAAAACTTCACAGAGAGCCTACTGAGGGGTAAATTACAAGGTCTCCCACGAACATCAGAATTATATCAACCTAAGTGTAATTACTACCTTAGTAGGAAAATAAGTCTTTATTTTTTACCTTTTCACCAAAAAAACTATACACTTCTAGAAGTTCATGAAAGGTTACTGGCAGAATCAAACCTCTACTTTATAGAAACTGCCAAAGCTAAATTATACATATTTTGAAAAGCCTGCTGGATGCTATGCAAAGGTTTCTTTATAAATGGCAATTTCCAGTCCAGCCATCAGTGATGCCCTAAGTCACTGTGCAATCTTTGTAAATAATAATAATGGGGTTCTCAGGTGCCTATTACCATAGATGGATTCATTATTTTGCTCCTCAGATTTTCATAGCCGAAGAAAGCTGAGCATCCCAGTATTACAAAAATAAGTCTGCATCATAGTTTGGTTCTTCAAAAATTTGATGAGCTCTATTTTTTCCTCTAAGTACAATTCCTCATAAGAATATATAACACAACTGAATTCATATTAACTTATACAAGTGCCTGTGGTATCATTTGGCAAATTATAACTATCAGGTACTCTTGACATATAGTTTTTAAAAATTTGGATGAATGGGAAATGGTATGAATGTTTTTGAATAGCAGAGATCAAAATCATGAAGCAGAAATCTACTTACAAGAGCCTTTCTGTGTCTCTCTTCTCGGCAATAAGTGCTTTTAGAAGCATTTAATTCACTGCCTCCTAGAAATAGTTGTATGTTCAAGAAATGGATTTTTTATTGATAACCACTATGCTTTCACTATGAATTAAACTACAAGCAGATGAAGTTGACCTGTTAAGATCACTAAGAAACATGTATAAAATACTGTAGGGGAATATATTCCATCTATCGCTGAAAGATAATTACTTAGCTGAGCAATGTTAATACACAAGAAAAAGATGTTTTCTTATATTTTTCTTCTTTCTACCAAGGCTTAAATCAAGGACAAATAACTGTATTTTCATGAAGGGGGAGCTAAATCAGTATGAAGTATTAAACTGTTATTGAGGCAATTCCAGAAATTTTACCTCAGAGAGCCACAACTTTCTAATATCCTTAATATCCTTTTGTTTCTAATTGTGCACGCTATAATCCTATTTTCTAAAGCTCTGACAAAGAACTTCATATTTTCTTTAATGCATTTGTTCAACTTCTTTTCGAGCTCTTGTGTTAGTAACTTAATTAGCAAGATTGTTATTTGTATTTACTACCAAATATACATATTGAGAATTGCTTAATAGACTTTTATTTCTAGTAACATAAGCAAAACAGGCACTGTTGCTAATAAATATTACCAGGAAAGAAAAGACTGCTGGGATTAATCATTTACAGCATATTGTTAAGCTGTTGTAAAAGCGGTTGTCTGTCCTATGTGACCATATTTAAGTTTCCTATATTTGTGTTCAGAAGACTAGTATTGCAAAAGAATGGTAAAGGAAGCCAATAGTCATTAATATAATAACCAAATAACTTGCCTGTAGGATAGCAGAAAACAGCCTCAGAAGCATCATAGGCTAAATTTTCTAGGGATTGTGGGTTGCTGTGGATCCTGGGGTTCAGCCACTTTTTGGCAGCATATAAATAACATGATATATTACAAAGGAATTTTGGAAAAGTTAGGATGATCTTTTTCTTACAGACATGACTGCATAAAGTTGGACTGCGGATAGTGGTGTGGAAAAAGTCATCTACTGTTTCTCCTAGCTCATTCAGAGTTTGACAATGTAGGAGTAAGAATATGGGCTTCCAGAATGAGGGTGAACTGTGGCTTTTTTAATACTGTAGCTTGGTTTTCACATTTGTTGGAAAGGAAGGAGAAAATAATTGGTACAAGTTTGGAGCAGGGGTCAAATTCTTCAGCGTCGCTGTTTTTTTCTTTTCTTACTTTCCAGTAGAGATTGTGCTTTTGCCCTTAGAACTGCTGTCATCTTTTATCTCTGCTAGTGTCAGCCTGCTTTGGGTATTCACTTGCTCCTAAGATGTTAGGGTTTCCCAATTAATACACTGAGTTTATCTGTGTCTACTCATGCGCTAAAAAGCACAACACTGTCCAAACTGTTCAGAATCTCTGTGGTAAAACATTTTATTAGAATAACCAACGAATGACTTCATTCTGCTTGTACGCATGCATTTGCGCGTCTAAATAGAACTGATGGCAGAGAAAGTTATCACAACCATTTGTGGGCCTTCATTGTCAGGAAGGATTTGATAAACATTTCCAAAGTTTACACAGTAGACACACAGATACTGGAGGGTGGGGTGGAGTAGATGAAGGGTAAAGTGATTAGATAGGCTGAGGAAATGTACACACATGCAGACTGTAAAGTCCTAAACTAAGCAAACCTATGTGGTTTTGTCTGAGATAACCATTCTTAAAAATATTTGACGAGAGAACTGTTTTTTCTTTTCATATGAAAATTATAAACAGGGCTTGGGGAGATATCTCAGTTGGTAGAAAGCTTGCTGAACAAGCATAAGGACCTGAGCCCGATCCTCAGAACACACATCATAAAATAAAACTTGCAGTGCCCGGGAGCAGGAGACTGGCAGATCCCTGCGGCTCATTGGCTAGCAAGTGTAGCCTACTTCAGGAATTCCAGGACATGGAGAGACCTTGTCTCAAAAAAAAAAAAAAAAAAAGGGTGGTGTCTGAGGAATGACACCAAAGGTTGTCCTCTGCACTCCACATATACATATACACACATACATGTACACCCGTATACACATGAATATGCACACAAAGGTACACACAAACACATGTGAACACACATATATATACACACTAAAAAGATTCTAGAGATTTACATTTTTCCAAATATACTTTTAGGAATGCTAATCTAAACAAATTTCACATTTTAGAAACAATGAAACAAATCCTTGAGAATGAAATTACATACTTATTATCCCAGTTAATGAGCTGTTCAGTTGGGCCTAAAATCTTGGGCACTTTAGGTTTCTGGCTTCAGAACATTATTCCCAACTTGTTTTAATCACCTGTAGTTGATTATTTGGCAACAGTTAGCTCTTATCAAAAAAGCTATTTAAAAATTGAAGCATAATTATACAAAGTAAATTTGACATTTTAGTGTATATTTCTGTTTTGAAATTAACAGTTTCATTAATTTCTTTAAAAACTAAATGGTTTTAAAGTATATACTAGACAGCCAGGCATGCTGAAGCACACCTTTAATGGCAGCATTCCAGAGGCAGAGGCAGGTAAATCTCTGTGTTTGAGGCCAACTTGATCTACACAGTGAGTTCCAGGCTAGCCAGGGCTTTATAGAATTATTTTGTCTCATAAAAACAAATCGAAACAAAAAGTGTGCGCTAGAGTGTATTCAGATCATTTCAGAAGAAATGCATTTCAGTTTAAACTGTATTTAAACAGAGAATCCCAAGTAGGGTTGATCAATGTAGCTGATGACGCAGACTTCAAAGCCGGTAGTAGGTAAAAAGAAAAGGCAAACCAGACATGCAGTGAGGTCCACCCTGATACAGGAGAAGGAGTCTGCAGCTGGGGTTGCAACTAGAACTGACAGCCCAGGTGTGTGCATTTAACAGAGAGGAGTAACTTGAGAAGTCAGTCCTGAGGGGGAAGTTAAACATCAGCAGCTAGACATTCACAGAATGGTCACTTTTCAATAAAAATAGCTTTTTGCCCACTCCACGGCTTTCACTTCCATATTCTTTTCTCCACTCTCCACTTGTTCGTTTCAAGATCCATTCCAGAACTAAAAACCAGTTCTCTTTTTTCCTTTGGCCTCTCTATGATACGTATTATTCAGAGATAAAAATCATTGTGTTTTAGTTAAATCCTAGTCATTGGAAGCTGTTTGGCATTATTCTGTTTTTAGAGTAGAGTTCCTAGTTTCATTTTCATTTCCTAAGTACATTTAGGTTACTTGATTATAGTTTCCAAGTGAATTCTATCTCTAAAATATCATGCTGTTTCTTTCTGAGGCAAAAGTGGGCTACGATGGAAACAAGCAAATCTCAGTTGTATTAATTCTGTTCTTTTTGTCTGCGTTTTCTTTGCTTTCTTGGATGGTTTCAAGCAGAGTAAGTGGGTGAGAGTGCACACCCCTTCTGGGATTTTACCTTCCCCTTTGCCTCCTTAATGGTTACATATCCTGTTTGCCCTAACTTTGGCCTAGTCTGCTTGTTTCTCCAAACAACCAGTTTTAATCATGCTGGGGCAGAAACAAGAGCTAGATACTCCTCTGGAGGGGAAAGCAGGCCTGCTGTGCATGTACTCTTGCCCAACTCAAACATGAGAAAGATTTTGTAAGGAAGAACACACAAAACCCTAGAAAAGAACAACAATCACCATATGGAGACAAAATGAAAGTGGGCTGTGTATATCAAAGCTCCGTAGGGATTGCACTGAGGAGAAGATGGTGCTGGGCCACTTCCAGCCTGTCACATGGCTGAGCAAAGAAAGCAAAACCATGGTGCAAACTGACTGCTCCCTGGGAGCAGCTGAGCATGGACTTCTGTCTCCTCTATTCCAGCTGGGGCCACATGGAGTCCACAGGGGAAGTGATAGCCAGGAACACAGACACCAACCCTCAACCATTGCCTGAAGGAAAATGGCAAGTGTATTAGAGCTCCTGAAATCTGTCAAGCAATCAAATTTCCCAATGGGAAGTTATGATTCTATAAGGAGCACTTGCTAAATGCCAGACACCGCCAGGTGGCTTCTCTGTGGTGGTAGAAAAGAAGGTGATCTTCTTGTTCATCATAAAGGGTTATGATGGCTGACACCCCTATAAAGGAAACTTGGGTTAAGAAGAAAAACACATTGAAAATTTATTTGATCATTTTTATGTGACATGAGTACTTTCAGATCAAAGACTCAGGTAAATGGCTCAGATTCACACTTAGGCTTAAAGAAACATGAGCAAATATGTAGAAATGTGATTGTACAAACAGGATAAGATCTAATATTTATAGAATGAGTGGGAAACCCAGCAAGGGCTGTCCTTGTACCTTTGTTGGCCTCTGTGGTACAAAATATATATAAAAGTACAGTTTTCCTTCCTACTGGGGATAGAGCGAGGTCTTTTGGAATGGGATCTGGTACCCACAATCAAGCAAGTTAGTTCACAGAGTTTCCTTGCAGCTGTTACACAGAAAGAGGAGGGAAAGATAGAGTGATAATTTTAGGTTTTATGGCTCACTAGTTTCTGTGACCCACCTTGAAGAAGAGGCATTCTATAGCTTGCTTTAGGGAAGAATCAGTGGTGACAGGTAAGTGACTTCAGGGGCTGTTTCTGAGGCCTTTACTTGGGAGCATCATTCTCTGAGCTCCAATGGTATCACTTAGTATTCATAACAATCTCCTCAGATAAAGAACAAAAAGCAGCCAGGCACAATGGCCTATGCCTATAATCCCACCATTTGAGAGGCAGAGGCAGAGGCAGCAGATTACGAATACAAGGCCAGCCTAACAGACCCTGGCTTCTAAAACAAAACAAAACAAAACAAGTCAACCAATCAATTGAACAAACAAAAAAGCAGCTCAGGAGTGGGGAATATGTCTCCAGGTTATGATTCTGGAAACTGAGGCTTGAAAAGGTTAAATAATTTTTTTAAGTTCCAAATTCATTAAGTAATAGAAATGAGACATGAACCCAAGTCTGGTTGACTTTAATCATGTGATCCCGTATTACAGGCCAAGATGGAAAAAGAGGCAGCTCTTGCTCAGCAGTTATTTAAGTCATACAAGCTCAGAAAGCAGTGAATCATTTGGCTGCTTGGATGATACTGAACATGGCTTGCTCTAGTTTTTAAGATTGTGCTATAGTCTGACTGTTGAACACAAGACAGCTCTCATTAGTTTTGCAGAAAACATTGACTCTGGTATAGGTATCTTCCTAGATGGTAATCGTTAAAACATTGGTATAGGCATCTGTTGCTAGATGGTAATGGCTAAGTTTTTGTACCTATGCAAATATATCAGTGCATCAATCCATGATTAAGAATAAATTTAAATGCTTATATGAAAAGGACATCCCTCACCCTCTTCTTGAGTCACAGAAGTCTTGCTTTGGGTTATCCTGTTTGTTTCCTCAGTAATTATGAACCTAGCTACAAGGTATAACTTTAGTTAGATTCTTCGAAGAAAGAATCCCATGTTGCATTAAATTAACTATGTTAGATACAGAGTTATCAGTGCACTCAAAGTTATGGAAGAAGTAACCAAAGGATTCTGCCCTCTTTTTGGTTCTTAATCTCACAAGTATGATGATCCACTGGCATATCTATTTTAAAGAGTTATCTGGGAAGCAGAATTCTAATTTCTCTGCTAACTGGTACTATTTGCAAAGATGGATATTAGTACATCACCAAGCAATAAATAACACTAATGTAAAGGAACACCAGGTCTCCTTCTGTACACACGCTTGCCTAGCACACTGAAAGAATGCCTAGAAAGACATTTGGGAAGTAACAAAAGACAGAATTTCCTTCAGTATTTTTCTGGGACTTTGCATATGCTATTCTTTAGCATACCCTACCAGATAAGGGGAAACAGACATGAGAGACACATTTGGAATGAACACAAAGTTTTATTTTTTGGCCAACATATGGAAATAAGATGAATTTTCAAGAAGTCCTAATGAAAGTGCTTTGACTTGTTCTTATTTTACTTTGCAGTACAATGGAAACACCCAGCCGACAGCAAATTCATAGTTACTGATAAAAGATTCAGACAAATTTCTGATATGTAAATTTTGTGATATCATCATCTGGGGTAAAACTTAGATTCCAAATTGACATGAGGGTCTGAATGCATGTAAAGATTCTCCTAAAAATGGATTTATTACTGGTTGCCAGCACAGTCCATGATACTATTGTAACAAAAGTTATATGGAAAGTTAAACTACTTGTTGTTAGTTGATTTTTGTGTGATAAATTACATAAAAGCACTATGAATAGTATTAAAACCTTTTATAAAGAAGAACTTATTCTTCTTAACATCAATGAATTTTAGAAACAAATCTTAGAAACAAAATGTTCAGTGAAAAAGAAAATGACAAAGGATTTTATGTAATATATTAGCATCTTGAAAAAAAACTCAAAACCAAGAAAAATGAAATAATCTATTATTTAGGCTTGCTTACATATGTGATAAAGTACATGAAAAATGTAATAAAATGATGTACAGAAAATTCTCTGTGGTTGTTACTTCTCAGGAGGAGACAAGAAAGTGAAGAGCTACTTGCAGTCAGTGAATGCTGAGGAAGAAGAATTAGTTTAATTAGAAGAATTAGACTAGTTCCCTGACAGCTTATCTGATACCAAGTGGGCAGCCCTAAACACAGGTACACAGGAACACCTCTGAATGGACTAAGTTTAATATGTGTGTGTGTATGTATATATTTATAAATGTATGTATGTGTATGTAACAATAATAATCAAAGAAGAGAACAGGAAGTTGAGAGAGTGGGAGGGCATGGAGAGAGTAGGGGGGACTGGGAAGGATGAAATAATGCAAACACAATGCTCATGTATGAAATTCTCAAAAAATAAAAAAGAATATATAGGAATGCTAACATCTTAGTATTTTGCAGGCTTGTGGATATTTATTATATTGTGCTATATAATTAAGTTACTCTTATTTTAGGTTTATCATTATTATATTAAAAAGAAAATGAAAGTTCTTACTCCACATGGTACTACTCAATAATCAGATAATTTAAATTCCAACTTTGTCTAGGAACCATTAATGACACATTTTAAAAACATTTATTTTCTTTTATTTATTTATTTATTTACTTTATTTATTTATTTATTTATATGTGTGTGTGCTTCTGAGCATGCACACGTGTGAATGTGCATGTATCTGCAAGAGTGTGCACGTGCCAGTGGAGGTCAGAAGAGGACACTGGATCCCCTGGAACTAGAGTTACAGGTAGTTAAGATAAAATTGCTTCCTTTCCCCTTTCCCTTCTTCCTCATTTTCTCTTTCTACTTGCTCTTGCGATCCAAGGACTAGAACTGATTATTTAGAAGCAAAGCACTGGAAACATGCAGCATAGATGCATAAACTACACAGTGGTCCGAGGGTCCTTAGAGCTCAGCTTTGCTACTTGCTGTCTGAGCCTTAAGCAAGGTGAGTAAGAATCTTGTTGCTTTAGTTTCCTGATCCATATGAATGAAGCTTGCAGTCAATCTTATTTCACAGAGCTGTTGTGGATATTAAATGAGTTAATGTTTATAAAGTGCCACATATTTAACTCAGAACACAAGCAAAGCCAGGAAACTAGAAAGAAGCTATTGGGGTGTGTGTGTGTGTGTGTGTGTGTGTGTGTGTGTGTGTGTGTGTGTGTATTTCTTTTTGGGGGGGGTGAGAGAGAGAGGTGGGAGAATAGTAAATACACGTAAAATGAAATTAAAGAGGAGGAATAGTAGGAGTGGAAAGGCTTGTTTAGGGAGG
>NW_008355775.1:2470230-2481618 GCF_000622305.1 Nannospalax galili
CTGACCTGGAACTCACTATGTAGACCAGGTTGACCTTGAACTCATAGAGATCCACCTGCCTCTGCCTCCCGAGTGCTGGGATTAAAGGCGTGTGCCACCATGCCCGCCCACTTATCTATTTTTAATAGACATACAGCTTATTTCTAATTAGAGGAGTAGGAAACACCAGCAATTTTATATGTATATTCTCACACATAGATAAGAAAACTTCCCTAGGATGCGTGTTCAGCTATGATGCTACTGCATCATGGAGTGTTTTATCTTCAAATTTATTAGAAACCCTCCTCCCCCAATGAATAGCCATTAATTGCCAGTAACTCCTCAGTTAGCAGTGGAACTTCTTTATCCCCTCCCAGTTGCATGCTGGCATTTCAGTTGGCTTGGGCTTGTGCAGGTTTTGTGCATGCAGTCACAGTGGATGCAAATTCATATGTGCAACAGTGCTATGTCCAGCAAATAATCTTTCACTAAGATGTCTACTCCCTATGGCTCTTATCCTCTTTCTGTGCCCTCTTCCTTTATGGACCCTGAGTCTTGGGGGAAAAGGGTATAATATACCTACCCCATCTTGAACACTCCACAATTCTGTTATTTTCTACACACTGACTAGTTGCAGGTCTCTGAATTAATCACCATTTATGATAAGAAGCTTCTCTGATGATTATTGAGAGATGCAATCTGTGTGTACAAAGATAAGAAATTAGAAGACAGTTTATTACTGTGTCGATTTAGCAGATTAATAGTATTAGGTTCTCCCCTAGGACCTATGACATAGTCATTGTTTTTTGACCCAATTAATGGTACTGTCTAAGGAGCAGACTTTAAATCCAAACAGAAAGTGTGTGGGAGGAGGTTACTCCCATAATAATCTTGGAAATATTGCACTAGTTGGCATATCTTGCCAAGACAGTTGTTATAGCTTAAAGGGTACAGCTGGGTAAGACTGTTGATGATTTTCCTCCCCCAGTAGTGTGGATAATACTTTCCAGAACTGTCCACATATCCAGTAAGGATGAGGCTTCAAGGCTGATATCAGCTCCATTTTTCAGTGTCCTATGATTCAAATACAGTTGTGGTGTCATCAGCAATAGGGTCTTATCAAGTTCTTGATGATAACCAAAAACAATGGCAATATCCTGCAATGGGCGGGGGGCTTGTCCATGGGACCCCACTGAGCAACAACTCAGAAAGAAATAACCCATAGCTGGCACTGGGTTTTTTATTTGATAGCCTATAATGTCGGGGGGAAGAATTGTCCACCCTTTACAGGCAAACTGCTTAAACTCCTTTTATATATGTATATGTTTTAGGAAGCTTCTACAGTTGTAGGTTTCCATATGGCATTTTCAAAGGTCTTTGGTGTTAGTTGTCCCTCCCCATATTTACTCTTGTAATCTTTCCTCCCGTTCCCCACCCGATGGAACCCTTCCTCTTCCATTATTTCCATTTCCCACTTCATACCACCTGCATTCTATCCCCCTTCCCTTTAAGTATTTCCCCCCATGGCCCCTTACTAGTTTTCTGCCTTCTGTGAATAGGCCAATTTAAACAGGCACATCTCAGGATTCAAATTTAGCATCCACATAGGAGAAGGAAAAAGCAGCATTTGTCTGTTTGGGTTAGTCTACTGCCTCAGAATGATTAGTTCAAGCTCCATCAATTTAATTGTGAATTTCATGATTTCTTTTTTCTTTAAGATGGATAATATTCCACTGTGCATCTGTACCACATTTTCATTTTCTACTCATCAGCTGATGGATACCTAAGCGGTTTCAGTTTTCTGATTTTGTGACCAGAGTGGCAATGAACATGGATAGGCAAGCACCTCTGTGGTAGGCTATTGAGTCCTTTGAGTAGGTGCCGTACTATAGGTCTGTATAACTTTAAATCAGAGACAGTGATACCTCTGCCAGTATTTTTGTTGTTTAAGATATTTTGGCTATCCTGAGCCTTTCGTGTTTCACATTAATTTTGAAATAAATTTTTTCAACTTCTGTGAAGAATCCCATTGGAATTTGATAAGGATTGTATTGAATCTATAGATTGCTTTTGGTGGGTGACCTTTTCCCCATCTTAATCCTACCAATTCATGAGCATGAGAGGTCTTTCCATCTTCTGATATCTTCTTTGGTTCCCTTCTTCAGTGTCTTGGTATTTTCACTATCCAGGTTTTAATAGATTTATTAGAATATTAATATTTAGATTATTAGATTATTTATTCTAAGATAGTTTTTGAAGCTTTGTGAATGAGATCATTTTCCTGGTTTCTTTCTCAGAATGTTTACTGTTGGTATATAGGACAGCTACTGCTGTCTGTGTGTTGCTTTTGTACCCTACTAGTTTGCTGAAAGTGTTTATCAGCCTTAGGAATTTTCTGGTAGAGTGTTTATGCTCATTAATATATAGAATCATATAATCCACAAATAGGAATACTTTGAATTCTTTCCTATTTGTACCCCTTTTATCTCCCTTTCTTTATTATTTTTTATGTGCATGAGTATATTGCCTGCATGTAGGTAGGTGCACCCATGTTGTGAAATGCTGTGGAGGCCAGAAGAGAGTGTTGGATCCCCTGAAACTGGAATTATGGATGGCTTTTATCTGCCATGTGGATGCTGAAAATCAAACCTGAGTCCTCTGAAAGTGCAGCTAGTGTTCATAACTGCTGAGCCATTTCTCCAGCCCCACCTTTTCTTGTCTTATTGCTATAGCTAAGATTTCAAGCACTCTGTTGAACAAGAGAGGAGAATATGGATAACCTTGTCTTATTCCCAATTTTAGTGGAAATGCTTCAAGTTTTCTACATTGAGAATAATGTTGACTGTGAGATTGTTGTATATTACCTTTATTATGTTGAGATATGTCCCTGTATCCTTAGATTCTCCAGGACTTTTTTCATGAAAGGATGTTAGATTTTTTTCAAAAGCATTTTATTCATCTAATGAGATAGTCATGTGGTTTCAGTCCCTGAGTCCATTTATATGGTTAGATTATAGTTTTTATTTATTCATATTAAATGTTTTTTGCATCCTTGGGATGAAGCCAAGTTGATCATGGTGGATTATATTTTTTAAATCAGTTTGCAAGTATTTTTATTTTTTTATTTAATTTTTGTAAATTTAATATAAATCTTGATCATGTTTGGACACCCACCCCTGTCTGCACACCCCATACATCCTCACCATAGTTCATGCATTCTGTCATATACGTTCTGGCTTATCAAGCCACGTTTGTGTCCCCAAATGCCCCTCAGTACAAGGTACAAGTCTATCTGCTGGAACCTAGTCAACCTATTTAGCATCACAGCCTTCAAGAAAACAAACTCTCCCTCTACCAGTAGCCACTGGTTGCCAATATTTCCTCAGCTAAGGATATCTCCTAAAACTGGCAATATGGGTGGTTGTTAGCTACCATGTGGGTGCTGGGAACTAAATCCAGGTCCTCTGCAAAGCAACCAGTGCTCTTAACCACTGAGTCACCTCTCCAGCCCTGAATTTTGCTTCTTAACTCACTCAACTTGTGTGTCTTTTTACTGAGGGGTTGAGGTCACTGATATTTAAAATCATTATTGAAAAGTTTTGTGTTGGTTACTGTCCTATCATTTCCTGTTTGTGTTCTTAGTCCTACTTGTGGTCCCATAATTATAGCATCATTTTTCTTTTTGTAGCCTCTTGGATATGGTCAGTTCCTTTCTTCAGCCCTTCATATTGTCTCAAGTATTCTCTGTAAGGGTGGTTGGTGGACATGAATTCTTTCAGCTTATTAGTGTCATGGAAGATTTTTCTTTCACCTTCAACTATAATTGACAGTTTTTCTGGATAAATTATTCTGGGTTGACATCTATGATCATTTAGATACTTTGCTCCATGCTCTTCTCTCTTTTATAGTTTGCATTTAAAAGTCAGCTTTAATTCTGATGGATTTTTCTTTACATGTAACTTATTATTTTTCTCTTGTGGCATTCAGTACCCTTTCTTTGTTTTGTAGTTAGTGTCTTTACTATGCTATGCTGTGCATGTCTTCTAGCCCTGTCTATTTGGTGTTCTGTGTGCTTCTTGTATCTGTATGGGTATGTCCTTCCTTAATTCAAATGAGTTTTCATCTATAATTCTGTTGGCCATTTTCATTTCAGCCTGAATTTTCTTCATTTTTTATCTCTTTCATGAATTCACTTTTTAAATCCTGACTTGTGTTTGTTATTTCATGTAGCCATGTATTTTTATTTTCTTGAGCTTAATTCAGGAGTTACTCCTATCCACTTTGAGTTCTTTGAGTTGTTTCCGTATTCTTTAAAGTCATTGAATTCTTGGATCATTTTTATGATTTTTCCTTTAAATTCTGCATCCTGGCATTCCTCTAGGTGGATCTCACTGTAGTGCACTCTGTAAGACAGGTGGAATTTGGTGGGGACATATTATCTTGGTGTTTCATACTATTTATATTTTTGTGTAATGACATGACATATGGATTTCTTTTGTTGCATATCTGATAAGAAAACCTAGCCTGCACTTGTTGCATTGAACTTTGGTGCTGTTTGTTTGTTTGTTTAAATAATTTATTGAGACTTTCATACAGGCATATAAGCATATAAGGTGTTTTGATCAATCCAGGCCCACTCCCTCCCCTCCAACTCCTCCCATATCTCCCCATCACTTTTTTTTTTCAAACATCTTCATGTACTCTTTCTTCTTCTTGTTTTTTAATGGGGCTTTTTCCTACTCTAATACTCTAATATCCCTCCAATGAACAGGTAACCCTAAAATCTTAAGCACTTCCAAATACTTTTGACATTTTGACCTTTGAAACAGAGTATGTTGCTAAGAGGCCAAAGGACATTTGGAATTTAGCCAAGAAGCTGTCTAGTTTTCTTTAGGGTCTTTTAAAAAAATTATTTATTTAATAACCACATATTTAGAAGAAACATTTCATTACAGCAGCATTGACATACTAATCTGTATGTATCTGATTATTACTAGTCATAATCGGTTGCACTTGGATCCTTGGCACCTGTGTATGTCTATAAAGTCATCAGGCAGATTTCAATGGTTTTGTGTATCACCTCTACTAATTAGCATGATGTAGATATCCATGCTTCCTCCTCAAATATAATACATTTTTTAAAAATTTGTTCATTCTTTTTTGTGTGTGTATATCACACAGAACATCCCAAACCATCTTATTTGACTATACACCCACTTCCCAGATAGCACCCTCCCATAGTCTCCCTCCCCCCATAGAGCCCTTATACTCTGGTATCCCTGATACTGTCTGCTGTGTTGTTGGCACACCCAGCCATTCCCACTACTTGCCCTTCTGGTGAATCTAGTCAGCCTATCTAGAGGTCTTTGTTTTAGGAGGGTCAGCTATTCCTCATCTAGCAGTAATCAGTTGTCAATATTCCTTTAGATAAGATTGGGATCTGCTGTTCTTTTTTCCAGTTCTATGCTGTGTTACTATCTGGGAGTCCCTTTGGCCACTCTGGGACTCAGAAGAACTCAAAAGAACTCAGGTATCACCTGTCTGGCATTGTTATGTAGCCTTTAGCTATGCACATGGACTCTTAAGAAATTATATTGGCCCCTTTCATCTTTGGTTATACTTTCCTTTTGGTGTTTAAGGCCATAAAGTTGGCTCAGATAAACCAATTTATTTTTTCTCTTAAGGTCATTTGAGGATCTGTTCCTCAGGGGTCACATGGGCTAGGGAGGAGCCCCTGCCTCCTTTCTTTTACCAGTTCTGCCTATGTGAAGATAAGTCAGAGATCCTGCTTGACCATGGTTGGCTTCACTTGGAAGCATGGAGGAAATGATACCTCTGCGTTGACCCTCCTATTTGTAGACTGGACACTGACTCAAAGTCCATCTGGTGGGGTTTCCTCAGCCTCCTTGATCAAGAGGACAGGTTATCCACTGTTGTGGAAAATCTTGTGACTGCTTTTGCCTTTTGCCTTAAATACCTATCATGCTGGAATGCAGTGTTTCCTGTTTCTTATCAGAGAGAAAACTATGGCCTGCTAGACTGTAATAGGATACTAGTCTGCCATGCTAATAAGGGATCCCATATGCTGTGTTATGATTGGACTATTACCCCTATATAAGCCTGTACTTTCCTACAATAAAACAGATCTGTGTCACTGAACCTGGTCTCCTACGTCTGATTGCGGCGATGCTGGCACAGACTCCTCACCAATCCTGGGGTCTGGACCAGACAACTGATCAGAGGAACTGAGAGAGCAGGAGAGTGACAATAGCCAGAGGAGAGGAGCCACAGCCTGCGACCATAACCCACCACCATTACAGGACATTTTGAGAGATGCTCATAGTTCCCTGGAACTAGTCGACTTAGGAGGGAAAGGAGCAAAAAGTGTCCTTTATGTCCCTCTGACCAATTTATTATAGGCCTCAAAGAATGTCTGTTAAACATCCAAGAAGGTTAGTTCCACCATTCTGATATTTTTAGTTACTGAATGTCATGTAGATAAATCTTGGGCAAAGACCAATTTTTCTCAGATAAACCTTACCTAGACATATATTTCTTGATCTGCTATGTATAATTTGTCAGTAGGTTATAGGAGTAATATGGCTCCCTCTGGTTTTCAAAACTAGCTAGGCATTGTTTATTTCTCACATTGTCTCACCCCTCCATTATGGTTTTCCCATTTAAGGTGCCCCCATTTCCCCCCTTTCTCCCTTACTAATACCCTCCTCCTATGGCCCTACTTCTCTTGAGCTCCTTCTTTTCCTTTATTGCCTAGGTTCCTCGTATCCCCTTCCCTCCCCCCTCCCTTAAACTAAACCTATTTTTATCCATATCTCCCTTATTAAGGCCTGTTTCCTACTGTTCTTCACATGGGAGAAGTTGGAAGGAAGGAGATGACGTGCAAGTGGAGAGAAAGGAAGTCCCTTTCCCAGGACAAGAGCAACTCCTAGGCAGAAGCAGAATCCATTTGTAAATGTGCTTCTCCAATGGCAGGAGCCCCTCCCGTGATGCTTCACTTTGCAGCCCCACCATGCTGCATACAAAGTGTGTGCATACCTCACACAAAGTGTTGGGGAACGCACCCCAAATACAGCACTATCTTTGCTCAGACTCTTGGCATTCTGATAGTCAGCATCCCATCTAGAAGGTACGATGTCTGTGTCTCTCTCTGCTTATGTCTCCAAGCCTGGAAAACATGGATGTACAAGTGTCTCTGCAATAGGATGAGTTCCTTGGGCATATGCCAAGGAGTGGTATAACTGGGTCAAATGGTCGGTTCATTTGTAGTTTTTTAAGAGTTCTCCACACTGCTTTCAATAGGGGTTGAGCCAGTTTGCAGCCCCACAAGCAGTGGATGAGTGTTCCCCTTTCCCCACATCCTCTCCAACATTTGGTATCATTTGTTTACTTGATCTTAGCCAGTCTGACTGGGGTAAGGTGAAATCTTAAAGTGGTTTTAATTTGAATTTCCTTAATTATTAGTGATGCTGAACATCTTTTAAGATGTTTAATAGGCATCTTTACTTTGTCTTTTGAGAACTCTCTGTTCAGCTCCCTAGCCCATCTTTTAATTGGGTTGCTTCTTGTCTTGGTTCTGTTTTTTGAGTTCGTTATATATTCTAGTTATTAAACCTCTGTTGGATGCATTGCTGGTGAAGATTTTCTCCTATTCTGTGGGTTTTCTGTTTGCTTCCTTGGTTGCCTCCTTTAATGTACACAAGCTTTTTAGTTTAATCAGGTCCCATTTGTTAATTCTTGCCCTTGTTTCCTGTCTGGTTTAGAAAGTCCTTTCCTACACCTATATCTTGTAGGTTTTTCCCAATGTTTTCTTCTAAGAGTTTAAGTGTTTCAGGCTTTACATTGAGGTCTTTGAGCCATTTGGAATTGACTTTTGTGCAGGGTGAAAGATAGGGTTTTAGTTTCATTCCTCTACAAGTGGAGATCCAGTTTTGCCAGCACCATTTGCTGAACATGCTGTCTGTCTTTCCTCCAGTTAATGTTCTTGGCCACTTTGTCAAATATAAGGTGGCTAAAATTGCAATTACTCATATTTGGGTCTTCAATTTTGTTCCATTGGTCTATGGGTCTATTTTTATGCCAGTACCATGACCATGTTGTTTTTATGACTATAGCTAGCTCTGTAATACAGTTTAAAATCTGGTACAGTAATTCCCCCAGCATTGCTTTTAGTGTTCAGGCTTGTTTTGGCTGTCTGAGGTCTTCTGTGCTTCCATATGAAATCTGGATTTTTTTTTCCCAATTCTGTGAAAAATAACATGGGGATTTTGATTGGCATTGCATTGAATCTATATATGACTCTTGGTAGGATGGTCATTTTCACAATATTAATTCTTCCAATCCATGAGCATGGGAGGTCCTTCCATCTTCTGATGTCTTCCTCAATTTCTTTCCTTAAAGATTTTAAATTTTCATTGTAGAGCTCTTTAATGACTTGGGCAGGTTTATTCCAAGATATTTTAATTTTTTTGCAGCTATTGTGAAGGGGAGTGTTTCCATGTACTCTTTCTCTGATTACTTGCTATTGGCATATAGAGAGGCTACAGACTTTTGTAGATGAATTTTGTAACCTGCCACTTTACTGAAAGTGTTAATCATTTCTAGGAGTTTTCTGGTGGAATTTTTGGCATCTCAGATATAGTATCATATTGTCTGCAAAAAGGGATAATTTGATCTCTTCTTTTTCCTATTTTTACTCCTTTAATTTCCTTCTCTTGTCTTATTGAGGAGGCTGGGAGAGTCAAGATGCAGTGGGCACCACAGGACTTACCCAGGAAAGATGCCAACATCTCCATCATATCTTAAAAGTATATTCCCTCCAGTTCAATTCCCTCTCAGACTTTGAACATAAATGGATGTTGAATTTTGTCAAAGGCAATCTCTGCATCTACTGAGATGACCATGTGGTTCTTGTCTTTGAGCCCATTTATATGATTCATGACGTTTATTGACATTTATTATGTTTATTGATGTTTATTATGTAAATATGTTGAACCATCCCTGCATCTCTGGGATAAAGCCGACTTGATCATGGTGGATGATCTTTTTGATGTGTGTCTGTATGTGGTTTGCAAGTATCTTGTTGAGAATTTTTGCATCAATGTTCATTAAAGATATGGGTCTATAGTTTTCTTTTTTGGTTGTATCTTTACTCAGATTTGGTATTAGAGTGCTGCTGGCTTTATAGAAGGAATTTGGAAGTTCTCCCTCCATTTCTATTTTTTTGAATAAATTAAGTAGCATTGGATGTTGATCTTCATTAAATGTCTGCTAGAATTCTGGTGTAAATCCATCTGGTCCTCATGATTTTTTTAGTCGGGAGGTTTTGTATTACTCCTTCAATTTCTTTTTGCATTTTGGATCTGTTTAAGCTGTTGATCTCTTCTTGGTTTAGTTTTGGTGGTTCCCATGCCTTTAGATATCCATCCATTTCTTTTAGGTTTTCAAATTAAGTAGCATATAAGTTTTTAAAGTATTCCCTTATAGTGTTCTGTATCTTTCTGGTGTCTGTTGTGATGTTTCTCCTTTCATCACTGATTTTGTTGATTTTGAGGTACTCTTTCTTTCTTTTGGTTAAGTGGGCTAGTGGTCTGTCAATCTTGTTTATCTTTTCAAAGAATCAGTTCTTGGAATTGTTGATTTTTTGTATTGTTTTCTTTGTTTCAATTTCATTAATTTCTGCCCTGATTTTTGTTATTTCATCTTGTCTGCTGGATTTGGGTTTCTTTTGCTGTTGCTTTTCAAGTGTCTTGAGTTGCAATGTTAAGTCATTTATTTCTGTTTTTTCTAATTTTTTGATGTAGCCACTTAGAGCTATAAACTTCACTCTATGGACTGCTTTCAGAGTGCCCTAGAGGTTGTTGTGTTGTATTGTCCTTTTCATTTAATTCCAGGAATACTTTTATTTCTTTCTTAATTTTTCTTTTGACACATTCATCAATCAGGAGTGTGTTGTTTAATCTCCATGTGTTCATGTGGTTATTAGGGCTTTTTCTGGTGTTGTCAGCTTTCTTGCATTGTGGTCTGATGCACTCTGATGCATGTAATTATTTCAATCTTTTTGCATTTGTTGAGGATTGCTTTGTGCCCCAGTATATGGTCGATTTTGGAGACAGTTCCATGAGGTGCTGAGTAGAAAGTATATCCTTTGGTGCTTGGGTGGAATACTCGGTAGATGTCTGTTAAGTCCATTCGATAGATGGTATTGTTTAATTCAGATGTCTCTCTGTTAACTCTCTGCCCTGTTGACCTATCTAATGGAGACAGTAGGGTATTGAAGTCACCTACTATTAATGAGTTGGGATTAATCTGGGTCTTAAAGTCCTGAAGTATTGTTTTTATGAAGTTGGGTGCACCAGAATTTGGTGAATATTTGTTCAAAATTGTAATATCTTTTTGATTCATTGTTCTTTTGATCAGAATGAAGTGGCCCTCTTTGTCTCTTCTGATTAGTTTTAGTTTAAAGTCTGTTTTGTCAGATATTAGAATTGCAATGCCTGCTTTTTTTTAGTGCCATTTGCTTGGTATATTTTTTTCAATCCTTTCACTTTGAGACAGTGTCTGTCCTCAAAAGTCAGATGAGTTTCTTGAAGATAGCAAACAGATGGGTTTTATTTCTTAACCCATTCACCTAGTCTGTGTCTTTTGACTGGGGAGTTCAGTCTGTTAATATTTAAAGTTGTTAATGAAAGATGAGTATTGAATACTGTCATTTTGATTTCTGTTTACATTCTTGATTTAACTGTACTTTCCCACAGTTATACCTTCATTGGATTTCTTTCTGCAACCCATTATGTATAGTTATTCCTTTTTTCAGCTCTTTGTATTGCTTCCAGCACTCTCTGAAGGGCTTGTTTTGTGGACATGAATTCCTTCAGCCTATTTATGTTATGGAAGAATTTGCTTTCCCCTTAAACTACAATAGACATTTAGGCTGGGTATAGCAATCTGGGTTGGCATCTGTGGTCATTTAAAACTGGGAATACTTTGGTCCAGGTTCTTCTGGATTTCATAGTTTGCACTGAAAAGTCAGCTGTAATCCTAATGGGTTTTCCTTTATATGTGACCTGTTGTTTCTCTTTTGCAGATTTCCGTATTGTCTCTTTGTTTTGCATGTTAATGTTTTTACTATGATGTGCTGTGGAGAGTTTCTTTTCTGGTCCTGTCTGTTTGGTGCTCTATATGCTTCTTGTATTTGTATGGGCATGTGTTTGTTTAATTTTGGAAAATTTTCTTTTAGGATTCAGTTGAAAACCTGGTCCATTCCATTATCTTGGGGTTCTTCTCCTTCCTGTATGTCTGTGATTTGTAAGTTTGGTCTTTTTATGGTGTCACACAATTCCTGCATATTCCATTCTTGTGCTTTCTTAAATTTTTCATAATCTTTGCTTG
>NW_008355775.1:2481961-2487430 GCF_000622305.1 Nannospalax galili
AATTATTTTGGTTTTTCATGTTATTTTTTCTCTGTGATTTTGACATGTGAATTTCTTTTGTAGTTTCTGATTCTTGTGTGAGACTCAAGCCTTCAAGTTTAGGTCTGCTTTTTTTGTGTGAACTTTATATGTCTTTGTGGTTTACTTTTGGGGCATGAAAAGCTGGTTTGTCTAAGCTTCTGGTTCTCTCTTTTGATTTTGTATTGGAGTGGCCAGATTGTTTTTGTCTTCAGGAGTTCCCACAGAGGCCCAAGTCAGATGAGGATCAGATGCTCTCAGGCTTTCTCCTCAGGTCTGGCTCCCTCCAGGAAAGATTTTGGCCTCTCAAATTTGGAGGTTGGACTGGCTTGGGAGCTGAGCCCAAGAAAGATGCTGGTCTAGTGCAGCTGGTGGCCATGCCACCTTGAGATGCAAAGGCAGATGGGGGTGGGAAGTGGTCCCAAGGGCTCCTGGGGACTGCACTGAGGAGCTGGGTTGGTCTGGATGCAAAGGATCAGGAAGAGGAAAGGCCAGCCCCTGGTATCCTGGAAAGAGGCTGATGGGTGGTGCAGACCCAGGGAAGTAGAGGGAGGTGAAGGTGGGGCCAGGCCCAGAGTGCTCATGGGGACCTGAGCAGGCACTGAGTTGGTCTGGATGCAAAGGATCAGGAAGCAGTGGTGTATCCCTGGGTGTCTTGGGCACCAAGACAAGGAGTAGGACAGGACCCAGGCTAGGAGGAGATACCAGCAAGGGAAATGGGAGGGTGTGTGAGGCTGGGGATCTCAAAGTGCAGAGTGTCCAATCGACTTACCCCGGAGAGAGAAGCCTGTAGGTTGGAGAGAGACCTGTGGGTCCTGCAGGCCCAGGGAAGCAGAGGGAGGTGAGGGCAGGGCCAGGCCCAGAAGCAGTGCTCCTGGGGACCAGAGAAAGCACTGAGTTGGTCTGGATGAAAAGGATCAGGAAGCAGTATTGATTCTCCAGGTGTCTGGGGCCCCAAGACAAGGAATGGGACAGGACCCAGGCTAGGAGGAGAGACTGGCAGGGGAGATGGGAGGGTTAATGAGGCTGGGGGAGTCAAGGCATGGAGGGTGGGATGGACTTACCCTTGGGAGAGGTCTAAGGCTGGGATAGTGCTTCTTTAGGGTCTTTTTACACTAACAATCTAGTGAATTCCTACCACCTATTCTCATCACACCATCCTCTGAAGAGGATACCCAGTTTATGGATAGGCAATGGGGACCCAGACTGCTCTGGCTTCCTCCATGCTAAACAGGAATACAGGGTGAGGAAACTGGGGCACCCCTTCAGTGGGTCTATCTAAGAGACTCACAAATTGCATAACTCTTATCTGTAGGGAGAAAAGAAAGTCCTTGACTAGTGAATAGGAGATGTGAAGGAAAAATAAAGGCAAAATTAATTAGCACTACAAGTTCTAGACAGGGAAATAGAAAAAGAACAGGCAAAATTTCAAATGTTCATATGAGAATCCATTAGAATTTCTTGACGAGAGCCTCCAAAAGCATTCCCCTATTGGGTTCCTCTTCATTTTTCTTTTGTCTGCCAAGGCTATACTTGAGAGTGATGGATTCAGGATTTGCTTTCAGGCATTTTGATAACTCTTGCAGTGGTTAGAATCAGTATCAATTCCCTCTCAAAGGCTTCTAGAGAGGGGGAGAAAACAAATTTGGCCTTCATTTTAGAAAAAATGTGGGTTGTCTCCCTTAGCTACAGGTGGGCACTACATTATTGGAGACCAAGATTTGAAGTCTTACATCCGAGCAACACTTTCTGGTTAGGAACAAAATCATCAATGAGAAATAATTATCTAAATAACTTTTTATATGGACTTAAGACTAATGTCTGAAAAGCGTGATCCCTTGAACTCTTAAAGAAATATGCTGATGACTTTACTCTTTGGTTATACTTTCCTTTTGGGTGTTTAAGACCATACAGTTGAAAAAAAAATTTACAATTAAGATTGTTTAAGGATCTGTTCTTCAGGGGCACATGGGCTTGGGAGGAGCCCCTGGCTCCTTTCTTTTACCAGTTCCATTTATCTGAAGATAAGTCAAGGTCCTGCTCAACCATGGATGGCTTCACTTGGAAGCATGGAGGAAATGTTTCCTTTGGGTTGACCCTCCTCTTTGTAGACTGGACACTCAATTCCATCTCGTGGGGTCTCCAAGAGCTTCCCTGAACAAGAGGACAGGTGACTCACCACAGTAACAGGACATTTTGAGAGTTGTTCCATAGTCCCCTGGAACTTAGTTGACCTTGGAGGGCAAGGGGCAAAAACTAAGTCCCTCTGACCAGATTAGTATAGACCTCAAAGTATGGCTGATAAACATCCAATAAGGTTAGTTTCACCAGTCTGGTACTTTTAATTACCATGTGCTATGTAGATAAACCTTGGGTAAAAAAAATAAATGCTCTCAGATAAAACTTGACTAGATATATATTTTGTTCCTCAAACTAGTTGACTAAACTATGATCTTAGAAAATTTAACATTATGTGTATATTATTTTTGTCTCATCCTTTATATATCATAACAAACCTACAAAGACCTTCATCACTTGCTTAAGCTTTCTCATTTTTTTCTATTTTGGAAAATATCTCCATTCACATACCTTTTTAACATCTTTTACATTCTCATTTTCTTTTTTAATAATTATAAAACATAATAATATTAACAAATAAATTTTCCATCTGTTGTGAGAACTCTTCTTTGGGATACTAAGCAATGCTTATTCCCTTTTAAGATTCTAGTGTCAAATGAATGTTTCATTAAAGTTATGCTGGGGAACCAATAAATTTACTGAGCTTAAATACAGATATAACTGAGAGGTTGCTGAGGTGTATGTATGACCTAAGGGTGTGCACACTGAAAGCCTTTACCCAGCATGGGCCAAGCCTTCTTTTCCTAGCTTTCACCAGATTGTGTATTTTAGCCTTCCCCAAATCTAGGAGAACATGTTTGATTATTGCCAAGTTACATACAGTTGGCTGGGAAGGGTGGCTGGATACTTTGGTGAGGGTCCAATGACCCTTTTTGCCCCTCCTTTAATGAAGGAGCACAACAGAAAACAAGCCAATTATAAAGATGTTTAACAGTCAGGCACTGCTGAAGTCGTGATGATGGTAGTTATTTCATGCAGAAGAGACTGCTGTACAGTATAGTCTTATTAAAAGGACATGGAATTTTAAAGGATTTGGTGCTAGGATGCAAAAATGAGGTAGAATATATGTCTTTTATTTTTCTGAGTCTGTATTCACATAGTATAACAGTTTCTAGATCCATCCATTTACCTGAAAATTTCATTATTTCATCTTTCTTTACTGCTGAATAGAACTTCATTGGGTAAATATACCATACTTTTGTTAACCACTTGTCAGTTGAGGGGTGCTTAGGTTGCTCCAATCTCTTAGCTATTGTGAAAAGAGCAGCAACAACCATGGTTGTACAAGAGTCTCTATAATAGGATGAGTACTTTGGGTATATGCCAAGGAGTGGTATAACCAGGTCATATGGTAGGTTCATTTTTATTTTTTTAAGAAATCTCCACACTGTTTTTCATAAGGGTTGCATGAGTTTGCAATCCTACCAGCAGTGAATGAGCGTTCCCCTTTCTCCACATCCTTGCCAGCATTTGATATCATCTCTTCTCTTGATCTTAGCCAGTCTGGTTGGGGTAAGGTGATACGTTAGGGTGGTTTAATTTGCATTTCTCTGATTACTACCAATGTTGAATATCTTTTGAGATATTTCTTAGCCATCTTTATTTCTTCCTTTGAGAACTGTCTGTTTATATCTTTAGCCCATCTTTTAATTGGGTCATTTGTTTTCTCACTTCTTTTTTTAAATTTTTTATATAGTCTGGATGTTAAACTTCTGTCAGATGTGTCACTGGTGAAGATTTTTTTCCACTCTGTGGGTTTTCTGTTTGCTTCCTTGAGTTGTCTCCTTTGCTGTACAGAAGCTTTTTAGTTTAATGACATCCCATTTATTAATTCTTATCCTTGTTTCCTGAGCAATTGATGTCCGGTTTAGAAAATCCTTTCCTATGCCTATATCTTGTAGGTTTTTCCCAACGTTTTCTTCTGATATTTTCTTTTAGTACTTCCATGGTTTCCTGTTTCACATTGAGGTCTTTGATCCGTTTGGAGTTGACATTTGTTGAAGGTGAAAAATAAGGATCTAATTTCATTATTCTGGAATGATCCAATTTTGCCAGCACCATTTGTTGAAAATGCTGTCTTTCCTCCATTGTGTGTTCTTGGTACCTTTGTCACATATTAGGTGGCTGAAATTTCATGTACTTGGGTTTGGGTCTTCAATGATGTTCCACTGATTTTTTTTTTGTATATGTCTATTTTTGTGCCAGTAGCATGCTGTTTTTATGACTATAGCTCTGCAGTATACTTTGAGATCTGATATAGTAATCCCCCCAGCATTGCTCTTTGTGATCAGGGTTTCTTTGGCTATCTGGGGTCTTTAGTGTTTTCATACGAATTTAAGGATTTTGTTTTCCTAATTCTGTTAAGTATGTCATGGGGATTTTGATTGGGATTGCATTCAATCTATACATTGCTTTTGGTAGGATGGTCATTTTCACAATATTAATTCTTCCAATCAATGAACATGGGAGGTCCTTCCATATCCTGGTGTCTTCCTCAATCTCATTCTTTAACTATTTAAAATTTTCATTGTAGAGATCTTTGGAGTTTGGTCAGATTTATTCATTCTCTCTCTCTCTCTCTCTCTCTCTCTCTCTCTCTCTCTATTGATTGGGAATAATTCTTCAGCTAGTGTTGGGGCATCTTCTCTTCTCCATTTCTATTCAGGGATTTTGTCTTGCATGGGTCTTATGGGTCTTATGAATGCTGTTATCATTGCTAGAAGTTCATATAAAGTAACTTTCCAACTGTTTCTTCATGTTCAACTACCACCTTTGGCTTTTAAAATATTTTTTGGGATCTCTTAAGTATAGTATCATGTCATCTGTAAAAAGTGATAGTTTGACCTCTTCTTTTCCAATTAGTACTCCTTTAATTTCCATCTCCTGTCTTATTGCTCTAGCAAGAGTTTTAAGCACTATGTTGAAACAGAGTTGGAGATATCCTTGTCTGTTTCCTGATTTTAATGGGAATGCATCCAGTTTTTCTCCATTTAGAACGATGTTGGCTGTGGGTTTGTTACATATAGCTTTAATTATGTTGAGGTATGTTCCCTCCAGTCCAATTCCCTCTAGGACTTTGAACGGAAATGCATGCTGAATTTTGTTAAAAAGCCTTTTTCGGCATCTATTGAGATGACTGGTTTTTGTCTTTGAGTCCATGTAAGTGATTACTGACGTTTATTGACTTGTGTATATTGAACTGTCCCTGAATCTCTGGAATACAGCCTACTTGATCATGGTGAATGATCTTTTTGATGTGTGTCTGTATGTGGTTTGCAAGTATTTTGTTGAGAATTTTTGCATCTATGTTCA
>NW_008355775.1:2487444-2503430 GCF_000622305.1 Nannospalax galili
GTCATTAAGGATATGAGTCTATAGTTTTGTTTTTGGTTTGGGTATTAGAGTGATGCTGGCTTCATAGAAGGAATTTGGGAGTTTCTCCCTGTTTCTATCATTTTGAATAATTTAAGTAGTATTGGTTGAAGGTCTTCTTTAAATGTCAGGTAGAATTCTGTTGTAAATACATCTAGACCTGGGCTTTTTTTAATTGGGAGGCTATTTATTACTTTTTTGATTTCCTTATCTGTTATGGGTCTGTTTAAACTGTTGATCTCTTCTTGGTTTAACTTTGGTTGTTCTCATGATTTTAGATATCCATCCATTTTTTTTCAGATTTTCAAACTTAGTAGAGTATAGGTTTTTAAAATATTCCCTTATAATGGTCTGGATCTTTTGGGTGTCTGTTGTGATGTTTCCCCTTTCATCTCTGATTTTGTTGATTTGGATTTGCTCTTTCTTTTGGTTAATGGGCTAGGGGTTTGTCTGTCTTGTTTAGCTTTTTAAGGAACCAGCTCTCAGATTCATTGATTCTTTGTGTTGTTTTCTTTGTTCCTATTTCATTAATTTCTGCTCTGGTTTTTGTTATTTCTTCTCTTCTGCTGGGTTTGGATTTAATTTGTTCTTGCCTTTCCAGGGTCTTGAGTTGCGGTGTTAGGTCATTTATTTGGTCTCTTTCTAATTTTTTGATGTAGGTACTTAGAGCTATCAACTTCCTTCTTAGGACTGCTTTTAAAGGTCCCAGAGGTCCTATTATGTTGTATTTTCTTGTTTGTTGAATTCCAGGATTTCTTTTATTTTTTTCTTAATTTCTCCTTTGACCCACTCATTGTTTAGGAATGTGTTGTTTTATTGCCATGAGTTGGTGTAGTGATTAGGGTTTCGTCCAGTGTTGATTTTGAGCTTTATTGCATTGTGGTCATAGAACATACAGAATTATTTCAATTTTTTTATATTTGTTGAGGTTTGTTTTATGGCCCAATATGTGGTCAATTTTTGAAAAAGTTCCATGGGATGCTGAGTAGAAAGTGTACTCTTTGGCGCTTGGGTGGAATATTCAAAAGATATCTGTTAGGTCCATTTGATGTATGGTATCATTTAATTCTGAAGTCTCCCTGTTTATTCTTTGTCCAGTTGACATGTCTAATGGAGACAGTGTGTTATTGAAGTCCCCTACAGTTACTGAGTTGGGGTTAATCTGTGTCTCAAAGTCCTGTAGTGTTGTTTTTATAAATTCAGGCACACCAGAGTTTGGTGCATATATGTTAACTGTTGGTTAACCGCATATATGTTAACTGTTGGTTAACTTGGTTAACTGCTCCTTTGATCAGAATAAAGTGACCATCCTTAGCTCTTCTGATTAGTTTTACTTTGAAGTCTGTTTTGTCAGATATTAGAATTGCAACCCCTGCTTGTTTCTTAGTGTCATTTGTTTGGAATATTCTTTTCCATCTTTCACCTTAAGGTGGTGCCTGTCCTTGAAGGTGAGATGGGTTTCTTGCAGACAGCAAAGAGATGGAATTTTTTCCTTAATACATTCACTTGTCCTGTGTCTTTTGACTGGGGAGTTCAGTCCATTGATATTTAATGTTATTATTGAAAGATGTGTATTGGTTGCCATCATTTTGATTGCTGTTTGTGTTCTTTGTCTAATTTTGTGTTTCTTCAACTATATCTTTATTTATTTCTTTCATTGCCCCTAGGGCATAGTTGTTCCTTTCTCCTCTCTTTGTATTGCTTCAAGTATTAGTTGAAGGGTTGCTTTTGTGGACATGTATTCTTTCAGGCTTTTTGTGTCATGGAAGATTTTTCTTTCAGCCTCAACTATAATGACATTTTTGCTGGGTAAAGTATTCTGGGCTGGCATCTATTGTCATTTAGAACTGGAAATACCTTGGTCCAGGTTCTTCTGGCTTTCATTGTTTGCATTGATAAGTCAGCTGTAATTCCGATGGGCCTTCCTTTATATGTGACTTGTTGTTTTCTTTGGCTGCTTTTAGTATTCTCTCTTTGTTTTGTACATTAATGTTTTTACTATGATATGTCATGGGGAGTTTCTTTTCTGATCCTGTCTGTTTGGTGTTCTATGTGCTTCCTGTATTTGTATGGGAATGTCTTTCCTTAATTTCTGGAAATTATCTTCTACAATCCTGTTTAAGATCTGGTCAGTACCATTAATCTGAAATTCTTCTCATTCCTCTATGCCTATGATATGCAGATTTGGTCTTTTCATGGTGTTCCACGTCTCTTGCATATTCCATTCCTGTGGTTTTTTTTTTAATTTTCCATAATCTTTGCTTTAGTGGCCTAATTCTTCAACTTCATCCTCCAGTGTTGACATTCTGTTTTCCATTTCATTCATTCTAGAGGTGAGGCTTTCCTTTGTTGTTTCAAGTTGGCTTATTGAGTTTTTCACTTCCTTCTTCCTTTTTCCCTGGGTTTTCTTCAATGTTTCTATATTTTTTGTAAATTCTTTCAGAAGTTTATCCCTGTCTTCTTTCAGTTCTTTCATTTGTTTGCTCATGTGTTCTTTAAATCCATTGAATTCCTTGATTATGTTTATGGTGTTTTTTTAAATTCTTTGTCCTGGGTTATCTCTAGGGGGTTCTCCTTGTAGAACTCTTCTACAGGACTGGTGGAGTTTGTTGGGGACATAATGTTTTAGATTTCCATTTTATTATTCTTTCATTGTGGTTTTGGCATGTGAATTTATTTTGTGGTTTTTGATTCTGATATAAGAATTAAATAGAAGAATGCTTCTGTTTGTATAAGTGGTGTGCCTTGGTCCTTTTCTTATTGGTTATATAAAGCTCATTGGTCCAGGTTTCAGGTTTCCCCAGGTTTTATTTTGGAGAGAACTGATGGCTTCAGATCAGTTACTTAGGAACTGTACACCCACAGAAGCCCAAGTAAGGTTCCAGTCAGGTACACTCAGGCTTCTTTCTAAGGTTTGGACCCCTTGTAGTGGGAACTCAGAGCAATTTTGGGAAGATTCCTAAAGGGGGGCTGATTTTGATACTCTCAGTGGGTCTGCTGACTTCTTAGCCCCTATGCCTCAGGGAGGCCAGAGCAGGCACTCTCTGGTGGTCTGCTGAGATCCCAGCAGCTACACAGCTGGAGGTCAGAACTCACCTGCTCAGGCTGTCTGCTAAGATCTCAGCCTTATCCTACCAAAGCCAAGTCTGCCCTGGGTCCTTGGGATGGTTCTCATGTAATTTCAGTTAGGGGGTTGGGTACAGAGCAATTAGGTGAAGCTCAGCACCATGTGGAGTCAGGATCTGGCTGCTCTCAGGCAGTCCCCAGAGTTCTCAGCCCCTATGCCAGAGGGAGGTTGGAATAGGCACTCTCTGGCACTCTGTTGTGATCTCAGCTGCTACACAGATGGAGGTTGGAACCCACCCGCTCCTGGTTCTGTTTTTATTGTTGATGTAGCTTGGTTACTTTCTGATCAGGTATAAATATTTAGCCAGAGCTCTCCAACTTGGGTAAGGGCCTGGGCCTAAATCAGGATGATAGGGACAGGATGGACCAGTTTGGTTATGAATAAGAAAGCTGAGATTATGTGTGCCCTGGAGCAGTAGGAATAGGGCTGTTCTCAAAGCTGGGGGATGGTGACCTGGTGGGTGAGATCTGGGCCACTAGCTCTGCTGGTCTGGCACTCTCCAGCTGTGACAACTAGAAGGAGCCTAGGCCCAGGCCAGTTTGCAAGTATTTTACTGAGGATTTTTGTGTCTATGTTCATCAGGGCGACTGGCCTATAAATCTACTTTTTGTTGTTAGTTGTTTATCTGGTTTTGGTATCAGGGTAATACAAATTTGGTATCAGATTAATACAAAGAATTTGGAAGTGTTTCTTCCTTTTCTATTTTACAGAATGATTTGATGACTATAGTTTTCATCCTTCTTTGAAGGTCTGGTAGAATTATGTGCTGAATCCATCTGACCCTGAACCTTTTATAGTTGGGAGATTTTAATTGCCACTTCTAACTCATTGGTTGTTATGGGCTTATTTAATTTATTACTTCATTTAGTTTAATTTTGTTAAGCTGTATTTATCTAGAATTTCATCCATTTCTTCAGATTTTCCAGTTTTGTAGAATATAAAATCTTAAACTATGTCTTTTTGAATTTCTAAATTTCTCAGTGTCTGTTGTAATAATAGCTCCCCTTTTTATTTCTAGTTTTATTAATTTGGGCTTTCTTTTCTTCCTTTTACTTAATTTGGCTAAAGGTTTGTCAATCCTGTTGATCTTTTTGAAGAATTAGCTCTGTTTCATTGATTCCTTTTTTTTTTTTCTTGTTTCCATTTCATTAATTTCAACCTGATTTTGATTATCTCTTCCCATCTACTATGTTGGGATGTCATTTGTTCTTGTTTTCAAAATGATATTCTAATTCTGACTTTTTTTCATTTGTTAACTAGGAGCCTTTTATAAAGTGAAATTTTCATCACTTATTTTATTTCCTTGAGATATTATTTTTATTATATCTAATGTAACATTTATTTATTTATTTATTTATTTAGTGTGTATGTGTGTAGGTGTGTGTTTGTGCCTGTCCACCACTGCACACATGTGAAAATCAGAAAACAACTTGTGGGAGTTGGCTGTATCCTTCTACCATGTGAGTTTTCCAGGGATTAAACTCAAGTCATCAGGCTTGGTAGTAAGTACCTGTAGTTGGGGAGCCATCTCATCCACCCCTTAAGATACAATTTTTTGTTAGAAAGTGAAAAGAAATATCTGATTCTTTATCTGATTTACTAATTACCAAAAGAGAGTTGGTTCTCTATATCTTTTGAAAGTAACAAGTAACACTTGTTGTGGTGGTTATTTCGTATATTATGACTCTACTCTCAATTATGTATAAGCATGTGCCTGAATACATTTAAATTGGTATTATGTTCTACATGAAGATTTTCTCCAGCCAGTAGGAGCTAATTTATGTTTACTCCTAAATCTTTTTGTCATTATCTTAGTAATTTTGAGATCTTCCTTCTATACAGGGTGAAAAATATTTCTGACAAATCTTTTAAATTTATTACTCCAGATCTGGAATAAGCTACTTCCTAAGAAATATTTTATTTTAATTGAGTATACTAGTTGCTGTGAAAAAATACCATGACCAAGGTAATTTATAGAAGGAAGAGTTTATTTGGGTTATGGTTCCAGAGAGATAAGAGCTCATTATGGTGAGAAGGCATGGTGGCAGAGGTGGCCACAACTTCAAACATACTCAGGAAGGAGAGAGAGAGAGAGAGAGAGAGAGAGAGAGAGAGAGAGAGCAAAACTCAAAGTGGGACAAGACTGTAAACTCTCAAAGGCTGCCCCTACTGATGTGCCACCTCCAGCAAAGACACACTCCCTAACAGTTCTATCATCCTCCTCAAATAGCTCCAACAATTGATCAAGCGTTCGGATTCTTGAGCCTATGGGGGACACATCTCAAACTACCACAGTAGGCTATATTTAGAGACCACAAGGTGGGGGTTGGATATATAAGTCAGTGGTATACTCCATGTTTATTTTGCCCTCAGAACCACAAGACAAGTAAATGAATAGAAATCACAAGGATTACAGGCATGCATCCATGTGGGTGTCTTCTTTCTTCATTTTTTTTTCTCTTTTTTGTCTTTCAGAAGTCTACAAATGTTATCAGATATGGGACTAGGTATACTGTTTTATGTGCTTGAAAATATATTCTCATTGGTGAAAAATCTGGGGAGAGAAGGAAGAGAAGTGTGGAGAGAACAAGATGAAATTAACATAGCATGGAATCTGACTTCTAGGACCATTTTACTTGAAAAATACATACCACATCAAAGAACATGGGCCTCAGTCATTGCTCAGTCATATGGTATGACCATTGATGTCCATTGTATGCCTGAGTGTTACATGAATCTTGAACTTACCTGCCACCTTTCTGCCCTTTAAAAATATGGACTATGCAATGTTGAGAGAGAATATTTCAATACAATTAGATGAGATGGCCTAAAAACCATACCTATAGGGCACAAGTTTCGTCTGCTTTGACCAATGTTTTCTGAGAAGACCATGGCAAGCAGTGCTGCACCTGTGGGTGCTGCTCAGGTAGGACAGATGCTGTGGGCTCTCACTGGAAGTGTGCAGTCAAAGTCTGTTTTGCCCTCAGTATGTCACCTATTCCAGCCCCACAGTTCTTGTTACTCACAGTACAACCAAGGTACCTTCAGTCTCTGTGATTTAGAGCAATAATTTGTGTTAAAGCTCAAATTGTCCTGAATTGAGGAACAAAATATTATACTGTGACCAATTATTGGGACTGTCACAAAGATATGTTTATACAATGCTTTCCTGAAAACAAAGATTTAAAAAATTTTATTCATTTATATTTTAAATTTTTACATCTTTATTTTTATGTGTATGTTTTTTGCCAACATGTATGTCAATGAACCACTGTGTACAGTGCCCACAGAGTCATAAGAAGGTGTTGAATCTCCTGAAACTGAAGTTACAGATTGTTCTTAGCTGCCCCATGGGTGCTGGGAACTGAACCAAGGTCTTCCGCAAGGGCAGTCAGTGTTCTTAACTGCTCAACCATTTCTCCAGCTCCTAGTCACTTATTTTTAAAGACTAAAATACAATGTTTATTAATACTTAGAAAAGCTACAGCATACAGAAATATTCAAACAATGAAAACTAAATTTGTAACAGATCCTCATGAAATCAGATGTAGATACTGACCATTTAAGGATGTATTTTGCTCGGAAAATGTGTTAAACCTTGAGAAAACATTCAAAACATTTACATGAAGTATATATTATACATATGAACTCATTACAATAAAATTTTATTACCCTTTTTTGTTCTTCTTTCTAAATGTCATGCTATAATCATACATGCATTTTTCATTTTTCTTTTTTATTGAGCTTTTAAAATTTCAAACATTTCCCACTCAAATCCAGACCCGCTTCCCCATCCATGCCTCTCCCTATCCCCCCACTGAGCCGTTTACACTCTGCCATACATGCTGAGTCCTATTCATTTAGGTGTTTGTACCCAAATGTCCTTCAGTGTAAATGAGTCTAGTCAGCCCGTCCAATGGTCATGTGTAAGTCATACTGTCCCTCACCCAGAAGCAATTAGTGTTAAATAGTTCTCAATCTAGTGCTGGCCCACCACCTCTTTCTCACCTCCCCTTTGGGCCCTTGTTTTACTGAGCTGACATGGGTCCAGTGTTCAATGCCACTGCTGTTGCAGGCTCACATGAGCAAGCCTTCAGTGGCTGGAAGCCTCCACTTCCTTATGTTCATGAACCAGCCCTGGCTCTTACAATCTTTCTGCCGCCTCTTCTGCAATGGTCCCTGAGCTGTGAGTGGGCGATTCTAGACTTGGTATGTTATCATAGAAACTCCTGAATAGACGTGACCATTGTGGTATTATATATAAAGCATGAGGATCAGCTTATTGTCTCATGAAAAGTGTACTAGTCTTTTATAATTTATTGACTTTGTAGGTAAACTTGAAAAATAACATCTTTGTTAGTACATCTTTTATTCATTAAAAATAGCATATCGTTGCCCCTACTTAATACACTCTATACCTTTCAGAAATATTTTATAACCTATATGAAGTTATTGATGATGTTTTCTTTTTTAATTATTTAATAGCCACATAATTAGAAGAAGCATTTAATTACAACAGCATTGACATAGTCAATAACAATTTCCACAGCTAAGCTTCATCTCTTTCAAAATTGGCTACAAATTTTTAGGTTTACAGTTGAATTAACATAGTTATAAAATATTGTACTCAGTATAAACCCTATAAGACATAAAATTGAATGAGGTTTTAACCTTTAAAAAAGATCTCCATTTAATTTTTAAAATATGCTGTTTCATACAGAAAAATCACTTTTAAAATTATTTATTTAATCACCACATGATTAGAAGAAGCATTTCATTACAGCATTAACATATTCAATAACAATTTCCAGAGCAAAGATGCATCTCTTTCAAAATTAGCTGTAAATTTTTAGGTTCACAGTTGAATTAATACAGTTATACAATATTGAACTCAGTATAAACCCTGTTAGACATAAAATTGAATGAGGTTTTAACCTTTTAAAAAGATCTCCATTTCTTTTAAAAAATATACTGTTTCATACAGAAAAACTCATTTTTAATGTGACTAACAAAAAGATGTTTGCACATACCTCTCTAATCTCTATGTATCTGATTATTACTAGTCACAGTCAGTTACTTTCTGAGATCCTTGGCACCTGAGCATGGATATAAAGCCATCAGGTAGATTTCAGTGGTAATGTTTCTCACCTCAACTAACTAACATGAAGCAATTTTTTATGCTTCTTCTTCAAATATAACTCATTTTTTTATTTATTGATTTTTTGGGGTGTGTATTTCATGCAGAACATCCCAAACAATCTTATCCATCTATATGCACTCCCTAAATCCAGGAGGCCATGTGTGATTAGGGTCAAAATACATATAGTTGGCTGGGAAGAGTAGCTGGATAATCCAGTGAGAGTCCAATGACCCTGCGTGGCCCTCCTTTAAAGAATGAGCACAACTGACAACAAGCCCAATCATTATGATGATTAGCAATCAGGCTCAGCTGAAGTCATGATGATGGTAGTTAGTTCATGCAGAAGGGACTGCTGTATAGCATCATCTTATTAAAAGGACCTGGAATTTAAAAGGATTTGGTGTTAAGTTCCATATATGAGGGAGAACATACGTCGTTTGTTTTTCTGAGTCTGTGTTACTTCACTTAGTATAACAGTTTCTAGACCCATCCATTTACCTGAAAATTTCATTATTTCATCTTTTTATTACTGCTGAATAGAACTCCATTGTGTAATATATTACATTTTTGTTAACCACTCATCTCTTTCTGATTTTTTAATGAAGGCACTTAGAACTATAAACTTCCCTCTAAGGACTGCTTTCAATGTGTCTCAGAGATTTTGTTGTGTTGTTTTGGACTTTTCATTTATTTCTAGGAATACTTTATTTCTTTCTTAATTTCTCCTTTGACCCATTCATCATTCAGGAGTGTGTTGTTTAATCTCCATGTGTTCATGTAGTTACTAGTGTTTCTTCTGGTGTTGATTTTAAGCTTTATTTCATTGTAGTCTGATAGAATGCATGGAATTATTTCAATCATTTTACATTTATTGAGGGTTGTTTTGTGCCCCAGTATATGCATGATTTTGGAGAAAGTTCCATGGGGCACTGAACAGAAAGTACATTATTTGTTGCTTGGGTGGAATATTCGGTAGATGCTGGTATTGTTTAATTCAGATGTCTCTCTGTTAATTCTTTGTCCTATTGACTTATCTAATGGAGACAATGGGGTACTGAAGTCCCCTACTGTCAATGAGTTGGGATTAATCTGGGTCTTTAAATCCTATAGTACTATTTTTATGAAGTTGGGTGCACCAGAGTTTGGTGAACATATGTTTATGATTGTAATATCTTCTTAGTCAGTTGTTCCTTTGATCAGAATGAAGGGGCCCTCTTTATCACTTCTGATTAGTTTTAGTTTGAAGTCTATTTTGTCAGATATTAGAATTGCAATACCTGCATTTTCTTAGTACCATTCGCTTGGTATATTTTTTCCCATCCTTTCACCTGTCCTTGAAAGTGAGATGAGTTTCTTGCAGACAACAGAAAGATGTGTTTTGTTTCTTGATCAATTCAACTAGTCTGTGTCATTTGACTGGGGAGTTCAGTTCATTGATATTTAAAGTTATTAATGAAAGATCTGTATTGATGCCTGTCATTTTTATTTCTGTTCACATTCTTGGTATAGCTGTGCCCTTCCATACTTATACCTTCATTGAGTTTCTTTCTGTAACCCCTTGGGTATAGTCATTCCTTTTTTCGGCTCTTCATATTGCTACAAGAACTGTGAAGGAATGCTTTTTGGTTATGAATTCTTTCATCCTGTTTATGTCATGGAAGATTTTTCTTTCCCCTCAAACTATAATAGACATTTGGGCTGGGTAAAGTAATCTGGGTTGGCATCTGTGGTCATTTAGAATGGGGAATTCTTTGGCCCAGGTTCTTCTGGCTTTCAGAGTTTGCACTGAAAAGTCTCCTGTAATTATGATGGGTTTTCCTTTATATGTGACTTGTTGTTTTTCTTTTGCAGCTTTCAGTATTCTTTGTTCTGTACATTTAGTGTTTTTACTATGATGTGCCATGAGAGCTCTTTTTCTGGTCCTGTCAGTTTGGTGTTCTATGTGCTCCTTGTATTTGTATGGGCATATCTTTCTTTAATTTTGGGAAATTTTCTTCTACAATCCTGCTGAACATCTGTTCCATACCATTATCCTGAGCTTCTTCTCCTTCTTCTATGCCTATGATGCATAAATTTGGTGTTTTTATGGTGTCACACATTTTCTGCATATTCCATTCCTGTGTTTTCTTAAATTTTTCATAATTGTTGCTTGAGCGGTCTAATTCATCAACTTTATCTTCCAGTCTTCATATTCTGTTTTCTATTTCATTCATCCTATTGGTGAGGCTTTCCCCTGTCTTTTGTAATTGGCTTACTGAGTGTTTCAGTTCTTTATTTCAGCTTGAATATTCTTCAATATTTCTAACTCTTTTATGAATTCATTTAGAAGTTTATCCCTATCATCTTTCAGTTCTTTATTTTGTGTGTTCTTTAAATCCACTGATTCTTTTACCATTTTTATAATTGTTTTTTTGAATTTCATTGGCCGTATATTATTTGGGTTTATCATGTTATTATTTTTTCACTATGACTTTGACATGTGGATTTCTTTTGTAGTTTGATTCTTGTGTAAGGCTCAAGCCTTCCTTTGTTGAATTTAGGTCTGCTTGTTTTTGTAAACTTTATGTGCCTCTCTGGTCTACTTGCTGGGCATGAAAAGCTGGTTGGTTTAGGCTTCAGGTTCTCTCTTTTGATTTTATAGTGGAGTGACCAAATTGCTTTCATCTTGCTGCTCAGGAATTCCCACAGAGGTCCAGATTGGTTGAGGATCAGATGCTCTCAGTCTTTCTCCTAAGGTCTGGATCCCTCCAGGAAAGATGCTGGCCTAAGGAATTTGGAGGGCTGGGCTGCCCAGAGATGCAAAGCTAGGTGGGGACTGGAAGATGCTCCAAGGGCTCCAGGGGACTAGAGGGAGGAATTGGGTTGGTCTGTATGCAACCCATCAGGAAGCAGAGGGGAGTCTGGGCCAAGAGGTCAGTCCACAGATCTGGGGTGCCAAGACAAGAAATAGGCCAGTGTCTAGGCTAGGAGGAGATATGGGGCTGAGGAGCTGAGAGGGTGAATGTGGCTGGAGGACTCAAGGAGCAGTCGGAACCACCGAACTTACCCAGGAAAGATGCTGGCCCCAGGAAGCTGGTGGCTGTTCCTCCCATGGATGCAAAGGGAGGTGGGGGTAGGAACAGGCCTGGAGGGCTCCCTGGGGTGAATGAGACTGGTGGAGTCAAGGCACAGCCACTAAAATTACCCAGGAAAGATGATGGCCCCAGTCTCTTTTCTTATATTTAAAGAATTTGTTTCTATTTTGAGTAGTTCTTTTACTTCATACTTATAATATGTATGTATTTCTTTATGTGTATGGAACTTTATTAAAATAAATAAGCTTCAGGCCAGGAGTGCTGGCACACGCCTTTAATCCTAGCATCCGGGAGGCAGAGGCAGGTGATTTTCTGTGAGTTCAAGACCAGCCTGGTCTACACAGTGAGTTCCAAGCCAGCCCCACTACAGGGAGACCCTGTCTTAAAAAAAAAAAAAAAAAGAAAAAAGAAAAAAACTGAAACATATACTCGCTATGTAGCCCACACTGGCCTTGAATTCATGGTCCTCCCTCAGCTGTCTGAGTTCTAGGATTACAAACATAGTCCACCATGCCCAGCTTAGAAAAAACAGTTTTTGATATTGGACAGGCCAGTCTATGGGAAGCAGACTGAGAAGTTGTGATGGTTCAGATAGGATGCCAAACTGATAATTGAGAGAGAAATGATAGCACAGGAAGCATAGTCTGCCTAGCTCATTCTTAGAAGTTGGATACAGAGAAATGTTTCTTCACTAGGTAAAGTAAGGGAACAATACACAATGATGGGTGTTAAAGAGACCATTGGTGGTAACAGGTCTGTGGACAGCCAAAGAGCAAGCAGATGCAATTCTTACTCAGCTACAACAGCTTTAGTGCTGCAAGAATGTGAAGCATTGCCTGCCTGGTTGTCTGAACCTACAAAGAAAATCCGAATTTCAGATTTTTGTGAATTTTCTTGTGCTGTTAAGTGTGAGTAACTAATTCAATTATTGTAAAAGCATGTATAAATTACACATACAGGCTGGTAATGGCCTGAGAGCCATCCCTTTGTGATCCTTAGATTAGGTGTTTCCAAAATGGGATAATCATTTAAAAATATTTTAATGTTTGAGTCTCTAGTCAGTGAAGGCAAGAGAAGGGACACCTTCAATTCAGAATTCCCTTTCATACCTCTTAGCAAGTCTGATGCTCTGGGGTTGACAGAATCCTCCTTCCTTTTGAAGTTCTCTGTCCCTGCTAAGGAACTGAATATGCTGCTTTCCCAAAACTGAGTTTGGAAAGGGAAATTTTGAGCAGACAATTGCATAAGCACAGACTTTGGAGTCCAAGAGAAATCTTGGAAGGAGTTAGTTGTTTTCTGGGTCCTGTAGGTGAGGAAGCTAAGTTCTACAAAAACCAATGAACTTATACAGGAACACACTTTGAATCAGTGGAATCTACTTGTTTTTAAGCTTTCTTATCACGAAACTGCATGAACATCCACATCCCAAGGAAATGATAGGTTTTTTTCCCCATTATATATAATGAGGGCTTAATGAGATTGAATCATTTATAATTACCAAACTAGAGATTGAATATACCATGCTTGAGTACAATTTTGAAAGGTCAGTGAAGTCATTAATTAAGTATGCAGTGCCTTGAATGCATAGTAATTACAATGTAGTTTCCAACACTGCTGATGGATGGGGTTTGCATAGATCACTAAGAGATGCTGAAGACGTTAAACAGTCTATAGCAAGAATAGTACAGAGTAAACTTCTTCATAACCAAAAATAATTGTCATCCAATTTCTTGGTAATTTCAGGTAAAAATATATGCTATTATTTATTCAGTCCTATCATGAATCAAAAGTGATGCTAAGTACTTTGAAAAGTTTCTTATTTGATCTTTTCAATAAGCTTATCAATAAGCTTATCAATGAGCTTACTATTCCTGATTTTATTGATAAGGAGCCTGAGACTTAAATGATCCTGTGACCTTGGACTGACCTGAGCCTGCTCTCTTCTGGGCTATACTATTAAACTCTGCACTGTATGGCCTATCTAAATAGGTTCATCACATTCCACTTCGCCATCTAAAAGTCTAACACAGAAAATTCAGCATAGGCTTTTAGAAGACTGAAGTTTTCTAGAATTTCACATATCCTTTGAAAGTTCTGACACTTGATTTCTTTAAAGCAACATCTGGCTAGTGGCATTGCTCAAACTCTTGGCTTATTCTCTCTCAGCACATATTCCATAAAATATAGCTTGAAGTAAGATGCTTTACAAAAGAAAGTAGAAAGACTCAAGAAAGCAATGCTGCCAACATGGAAAAAATTGGTAGACAATTTGTGAGATTTGGTACAGATTATCTGTTAATGTGTCATAAGTTTAGACATAAATGAGTTTTGAAAAGACCCACGGGCAGGCCTCTCTCCTACCCGGAGGCCTGTCTCTGGAGTAAGTCCATCGGGCCCTCCGGGCTTTGTCTCCTGCAGACTCATTCACCATCCCATCTCCCAGCCCGTCTCTCCTAGTTTGGGCCCTGCCCCATTCCTTGTCTTAGGGCCCCAGACACCTAGGGAACCAATACTGCTTCCTGATCCTTTTCATCCAGACCAACTAGTGCCTTCTCTGGGCCCCAGGAGCACTGCTTCTGGGTCTGACCCTGCCTTCACCTCCCTCTGCTTCCCTGCACCACCAGCCAGCCTCTTTCTGTGACACGGGGGCTGACCATTTATCTTCCTGATCCTTTGCATCCAGACCAACCCAGCTCCTCAGTGCAGTCCCCAGGAGCCCTTGGGGCCTCTTCCCATCCCATCTGCCTTTGCATCTGTGAGTGGCATGGCCACCAGCTGCCCTAGACAAGAATCTTTCCTGGGCCAGGTTCCCAGGCCAATCCGACCCCCAAATTCCTGAGGCCAAAATCATTCCTGGAGGGATTCAGACCTTAGAGAAAGCCTGAAAACATCTGACCCTCATCTGACTTGGGCCTCTGTGGGAGCTCCTGAAAACAAAAGCAATCTGGACACTCCAATATAAAATCAAAGGAGAGAACAGAAGCTTAGACAAACCAGCTTTTCATGCCTAAAAAGTAAACCAGAAAGATATATAAAGTTCACAAAAAGGAGCAGACCTAAACTTGAAGGCCTGAGTCTCACACAAGAATCAGAAACTACAACAGAAATTCACATGTCAAAATCACAGAGAAAAAATAACATAAAAAGTCAAAATAACAAATCCCCACCAAATACCAATAGTCCTCTAGAGGAGTACAATGAAAACCCATAGAGATAATTCAGGACATGGAATGCAAAAGAACTATAAACATGATAAAAGAATTCAGTCAATTTAAAGAACACACAAAAAAAGAAAAGAAAGAACTGAAAGAAGATAGGGATAAACTTCTGAATGAATTCAGAAAAGAGTTAGAAATATTGAAGAATACTCAGGCTGAAATAAAGAAGGAAGTAAAACCCTCAATAAGCCTATTAGAAATGACAGGAGAAAGCCAGACCAATAGGATGAACAAAATGGAAAACAGAATTAAGAAAGAAATAAAAGTATTCCTGGAAGTAAATGAAAAGGACAATACAACACGACAAAACCTCTGGGAGACGCTGAAAGCGGTTCTTAGAGGGAAGTTTATAGCTCTAAGTGCCTACATCAAAAAATCGGAAAGAACATAAATAAATGACTTAACACGGCAACTCAACACACTTGAAAAGCAACAGCAAATAAAACCCAAACCCTGCAGACAAGATGAAATAACAAAAATCAGGGCAGAAATTAATGAAATTGAAACAAAGAAAACAATGCAAAGAATCAACAATTCCAAGACCTGGTTCTTTGAAGATAAATAAGATTGACAGACCACTAGCCCAGTTAACCAAAAGAAAGAAAGAGCACCTCCAAATCAAAGTGGAAATGCCACAACAGACACCAGAAAGATACAGAACATTATAAGGGAATACTTTAAAAACCTATATGCTACTTAATTTGAAAACCTAAAAGAAATGAATGGATAGCTAAAGGGATAGGACCCATAAAAACTAAACCAAGAAGAGATTAACAGCTTAAACAGACCCAAAACACAAAAAGAAATTGAAACAGTAATACAAAACCTCCCAACTAAAAAAAGCCCAGGACCAGATGGATTTACACCAGAATTCTATTGGACATTTAAAGAAGATTTTCTTCCAATAGTACTTAATTTATTCAAAAAAATAGAAGTGGAGGGAGAATTTCCAAATTCCTTCTATAAAACCAGCATCACTGTAATACCAAAGCTGGGTAAAGATACAACCAAAAAAGAAAACTGTAGACCCATATCCTTAATGAACATAGATGCAAAAATTCTCAACAAGATACTTGCAAACTGCATACAGACACACATCAAAAAGATCATCCACCATGATCAAGTCAACTTTATCCCAGAGATGCAGGGATGGTTCAATATACATAAGTCAATAAACATCATAAATCATATAAATGGACTCAAAGACAAGAACCATATATTCATCTCGATAAATGCAGAGAAGGCCTTTGACAAAATTAATGAATTTATGTTCAAAGTCCGAGAGGGAATTGGACTGGAGGGAACATACCTCAACATAATTAAAGCCATATATAACAAACCCATAGCCACATCATTCTAATGAAGAAAATCTGGAAGCATTCCCATTGAAATCAGGAACCAGACAAGGC
>NW_008355775.1:2504143-2505226 GCF_000622305.1 Nannospalax galili
GTCATAAAAACAATATGGTACTGGCATAAAAATAGACCCATAGACCAATGGAACAAAATTGAAGACCCAAATATGAGTAATTGTAATTTCAACCACCTGATATTTGATAAAGAGGCCAAGAACATTAACTGGAGAAAGACAGCATATTCAACAAATAGTGCTGGCAAAACTGGATCTTCACTTGTAGAAGAATGAAACTAAACCCCTATCTTTCACCCTGCACAAAAGTCAATTCCAAATGGCTCAAAGACCCTCAATGTAAAGCTTGAAACTCTGAAACTATAGAAGAAAACATTGGGAAAAACCTACAAGATATAGGCATAGGAAAGGATTTTCTAAACCGGACATCAATTGCTCAGGAAACAAGGGCAAGAATTAACAAATGGGACCTCATTAAACAAAAAAGCTTCTGTACATCAAAGGAGACAACCAAGGAAGCAAACAGAAAGCCCACAGAATGGGAGAAAATCTTCACCAGTGACACATCCGACAGAGGTTTAATAACCAGAATTTATAACAAACTTAAAAAACAGAGAACCAAGACAAGAAGCAGCCCAATTAAAAGATGGGCTAAGGAGCTGAACAGAGAGTTCTCAAAAGAAGAAGTAAAGACGGTTATGAAACATTTTAAAAGATGTTCAATATCATTAATAATTTGAGAAATGCAAATTAAAACCACTGTAAGATTTCACTTTACCCCAGTCAGACTGGCTAAGATCAAGAAAACAAATGATACCAAATGTTGGAGAAGACGTGGGGAAAGGGGAACACTCATCCACTGCTGATGGGGCTGCAGTTATACCACTCCTTGGCATATACCCAAAGAACTCATCCTATTGCAGAGACACTTGTACATTCATGTTTGTTGCTGCTCTTTTCACAATAGCTAAGAGATGGAAGCAACCTAAACGTCCCTCAATTGATGAGTGTATAATGAAAATGTTGTTCATTTATACAATGAAGTTTTACTCAGCAGTAAAGAAAGATGAAATCATGAAATTTGCAGGTAAATGGATGGAACTAGAATCTGTTATACTAAGTGAAGTAACCCAATCTCAGAAAAAAAAATCGACATATGTTCTC
>NW_008355775.1:2505473-2506024 GCF_000622305.1 Nannospalax galili
CAGTAGGACCATAGGAGAAGGGTATTAGTAAGGGAGAAAGGGGAGAAATGAGAGCACCTTAAGTGGGGAAACTGTGATGGAGGGGTTAGACAACGTGAGAGATAATGCCTAGCTAGTTTTGAAAACCAGAGAGAACCATATTACTCCTACAACCCACTGCCAAATTATACATATCAGATCAAGAAATATATGTCTAGGTAAGGTTTATCTGAGAACAACTGTTCTTTGCCCAAGATTTATCTACATGATACATATTAATTAAAAATACCAGACTGGTGGAACTAGCCTTCTTGGGTGTTTAACAGACGTACTTTGAGGTCTATAATAATTTGGTCAGAGGGACATAAAAGACACTTTTTGCTCTTTTCCCTCCTAGGTCGACTAGTTCCAGGGGACTATGAGCATCTCTCAAAATGTCCTATAATTGTGGTGGGTCACCTTTCCTCTTGATCAAGGAGGCCAAAGAGACCCCAGCAGATGGACTTGAACCAGTGTCCAGTCTGTAAGAGGAGGGTCAACACAGAGGAATCATTTCCTCCATGCTTCCAAGC
>NW_008355775.1:2506195-2534737 GCF_000622305.1 Nannospalax galili
ATGCCAGACAGGCGATACCTTCTTTTGAGTTGTTGGCCAGGGTGGCCAAAGGGATTCCCAGATAGTAACCCAGCATAGAACTGGGAAATTGAACAGCAGAGCCCAATCTTATCCAAAGGAATATTGACAACTGATTACCACTAGATGAGGAACAGCTGACCCTCCTAAAATAAAGGCCTCTTGATAGGCTGAGTAGATTCACCAGAAGGGCAAGTAGTGGGGAATGGCTGGGGGTGCCCACAACACAGCAGTTAGTAGCAGGGATATCAGAGTATAAGGGCTCTAGTGGGGGGAGGGGGGCTATGGGAGGGTGCTACCTAGGAAGTGGGCGAATAAATAAATTTTTAAAAAGAAATAAAATAATTCTTCAAAGCATAAAAATTTTCTTCTTAGTAATTAGTAAGTGTGAAAAACATTACCATTGAAATCTACCTGATGTCTTTATATCCATACTCAGATGCCAAGAATCTCAGAAAGTAATTGACTCTGACTAGTAATAATCAAATATATAGAGATTAGAAACACATGTGCATCTTAGTGTCAATTGTATTAAAAATGAATTTTCTGTATGAAACTGTATTTTTGTAATGAAATGGAGGTCTTTTTTAAAGTTTAAAACCTCATTTAATTTTATATCTTATAGGGTTTGTATGGAGTACAGTATTGTATAACTGTATTAATTCAACTCTAAACCTAAAAATTTACAGCCAATTTTGAAAGAGATGCAACTTAGCTCTGGAAATTGTTGTTGAATATGTCAATGCTGTTGTAATGCATGCTTCTTCTAATTATATGGTTATTAAATAATTTTTTTAAAAAGATGGTTAACAAAAATGTGGAAAATATGATTAAAAATAATAATTCTTCAAAGCATAAAAATTTGCTCCTTAATAATTAGTACGTGTGAAAAAATTATTATTTAAATCTACCTGATGACTTTATATCCATGCTCAGATGCCAAGATGGTCAGAAAGTAACTGACTGTGACTAGTAACAATCTGATATACAGAGATTAGAAGTGCATGTGCAAACATCAAATGTCAATTGCATTAAAAATGAAGTTTTCTGTATAAAACTCGGTATTTTAATAATGAAATTGAGATCTTTTTTAAAGGTTAAAACCTCATTTAATTTTATTTCTTATAGGGTTCATACTGATATAGGTTTTATACTGAGTACAATATTGTATAACCGTAATAATTCAACTGTAAACCTAAAAATGTACAATCAATTTTGTAAGAGGTGCATCCTAGCTCAGAAAATTGTTATTGAATATGTCAATGTTGATGTAATGAAATGCTTCTTCTAAGTATGTGGTTATTAAATAAATAATTTTTAAAAATTTAGTTTCATCTTCTGCACAATAGAACCAATTGCTAGACTGGGATTAAAGTAGGATATTCCTGACCTACTGAACATCTTTTAGCTTTTTCTGGTCATCAGTAGTTGTCCTCTCCCACCTTGAAGAGTATGCACCAACTCCAGTGACTCACGCATGAAGGGAATACTGTCATAAATTTTTAACCTCAATTTCTTTACAATAAAAGTATTGCATACTGTAGAATAGTGTTTTCTTTCTAGTTTGCAGTGATCCCATGATTCCAGATTATATTTCTCTAGTTGCTTTACTCCTTTATGCTTTTCCTGATCATGTAGGCATGTGAGTTAATGACTTTGCATTGTGGCCTAAAGTATATAAGTAAATGCAATTATCTCAGGATTGGACCTATAGCCTCACACAGACAAGGCAAGTACTCTATCACTGAGCTATATTACCAGCTTTCTTTTTATTTATTTTAGTAAAACTTAGAGTCTCACTAAGTTATCCAACCCCAGCAGGCCTTGAAGCTTGAAGTCCTCCTGCTGCCCCAACCTCTCATGCAGCTAAGATTACAAGCCTGTGCCATCAGATCCAGCTCTTGCAATAATTGTGTGTGTGTGTGTGTGTGTGTGTGTGTGTGTGTGTAAATGTTTGTGTATTGGTGGGTCTAGAACTCAGGGTCTTATGCTTACTAAGCATGCCTCTCCCATTGAGCAATACCAATTCCGATGACTTTTATTTAAACAGAGAGATTAGGACACAGTGGTGTACAAAGGAGTGTAGAATTCTTTGCAAATTGGGAAATATATTTCTTAAAGCCTTCAATAATGAAGCAGCACCTGAATTGCTATTGAAAAGTGAATAGATATTGCCTAAACGTATAAGACAGAGAAGAGGGGTGTGTTGTGAACAGAGAAGACATGATCAGAGAAGAACTGATGCTGGTGTCTTCTCACACATCCTTAATCCCAGCACTTGGGAGGCAGAAGCAGGCAGATCTCTGTGAGATGAAAGCCAGTCTGGTCTATGTAACTATATAGTGAGATCCAGACAAGCTGGGGCTACAGGGCAATCCTATCTCACAGGTGGGGGTGAAGGGGAAGAACTGGAAAAGAGAACAAAGTTTATGTGGGAGCATTAGGGGCCAAGTTATGGAGAAAATTAAGTGAAATGATAGTGTAAGGTGATTAGCTACAGTACTCTCTTTGTACATCCTAAGTAATATAATTTATTTTTATTGCAAATACATGCATGATCACCTATGACACAGCATAACTGTGGTTTAGGGAGTAAGCAATGGGTTGCTTATAATCTCATTTTAAGATTTCCTGAAACTGAAAACTAGAAAAGAGCATGAGGAAACTTTTTAGGGTGACGGAAAAACTTTATCTTGAAGGTGTCTAATGGGCCATTTTCCACTGATATCACTAAATACTGGAGGCTGGTTAATTCATAAAGAGATTTGTTTGCCTAACAGCTTTAGAAGGTGAAAGTCTGTGATTTGGTGGACACATCAATTTGTTCTCTGTAGATAGTCTATTAGTGGATGGCACCGTGGCAGGAGTGCATGTGAAAGTGATCACTGAATGAGGGTCATTCTTGCGTTATTATAACAGCCCACTTCCCTGGGAACTAACTCACTCTATGAAAACTACATTAACTCCTTCCAAGACCAACAACCCTAATGAACCAATCACCTCCCACTTCTTAAATGTTCACCACCTCCCAGCATCACCACACTGGGAATCAACATTCCAATACAGGAAATCTTGGAGGGCACTCAAACCATATTCAAACCATAGCAAGGAAATTTTGGTTAGTGGGCCAAAACTGATCTAATTATTCACTTAGCATCTGCTAAACTTGGAAAAGTTAGCAGTGAATATTGTTCCATATTATGAGAACTTAGTGCTGCTGTTTTTCATTGCTGCCATAGCAAATTCGCTATAAACCTAGAGACTTAAATCAACATACTGTGTGATTATCTCACCGTTCTGGAGGCCAGACATCTTAAAATGAGGCCCCAAGGCTGTGTTTACTCTGGAGGATCTAAATAACAGTCCAATCTTTGCCTTTTGTAGCTTCTAACATCCACGTGCATTCCTTGGCTCATGGCTCTTCTGCACCATCAAAGCCAGCATTGTCTGGCTGAGTCTTTCTCATGCTGCATCACTATTATCACTCCTCGACTGCATCTCTCCTTAGAGGCCTCTCAAATGGATACTTGCAAATTACATTGGACCCACAAAAATTATCAAGCTTAACATCCTGTGATGGTGAGTGTTGTTGGTTTGACAAAATCTAAATCATCTGGGGGAAGGGCTTCTGGGTCTGCCTAAGTGGGATGATTTTGCTTATATTAAGTGAGGTGAAAAGACCCAGTCACACTGGGTGGCACCACTCCATCGCTGGGATCCTGGACTGCATCAGTGGATAAAGGGAACTGGGCAGTAGCGTGCACTCATAGCACTCTGCTTTCCCGTTGTGGTTGTGATGTCATCAGCTTCAAGCTCCCCTACTGTCTTGACTTCCCTGCCATGATACACTGTGAGCCAGTATAAACCCTTTATTTGGGATGGAGAGATGGCTCAATGGCTAAGAATGTATACTGCACTTGCAGGGGGCCCAAGTCCAGTTCCAGCCCCAGCTGTAACTTCAGGTCCAGGGAATCTGACACCTTTCACCTCTGTGGCACCCACATTCACATGCACATACCCACATAGACACACATATGCACAATTAAAATTAACATAAACCTTTAAGAGGGATGGAGAGATGACTCAGTGGTTAAAAGCACTGGCTGCTCTTGCAGAGGACCCAGGTTTGGTTTCCAGCACCCACATGGTGGCTAACAACCATCCCAAACTCCAGTTCTGGGGATCTGATACCCTCTTCTGGCCTCTGCAGGCATTGCATGACATGGGTGCATTTACAAACATGTAGGCAAAACACTCATACACATAAAATAAAATTAATTAAATCTTTTAAAAGGGATTAGTATAAGGTCTGGTTAATGTGACTCAGGATATTGAAAGGCCCATGATGTGGCATCTGAAAGCTAAAGATCCAGAAAAGCCTATGGTGTGTTATAAAGGCCTGAGAGCTAGGGAGCCTGTTGTGCAGATTTCAGCTCAAGATCCTAAAGGTCTAAGGATCATGCACATGGAGGGCAGGACAAGACTGAGGTCAAGCTAAAGCAATCAAGCAGAGATCCTACTTTCAATTGCTGCTTTTATTCAAGGACTTGAATGATGCCCACCCATTACAGAAGGGCCATCTTCTTTATGAAGTCCACCAGTTCAGATGATAGTTTTCCAGATACACCTTCATAGACATACCCCAAGATAATATGTAGTTATTCACTATATATCTACATAGTCCATGACTCACTAATGAGACATATGTAATTAACCATCACAGCAGTTTGGATAAAAGATATTCTAATAGCTTAAATTTGGCTTCTTGCTTATTCTTTCTCTAAAATTTTATAAAGAGTTGAGGATTTACTTTCTCCTCATCCTTTGAACCATGCTGAGTATTTTAATCCTCTCAGTTTGTGCCAAATAGCACATTCCTTATATTAAATTCATTCAGTGAATACTAGAGCGTGCTAAATTTATATAATTAGTCTTACTAAAAGCCAGAAAACTAGCTGCCTCTGCCTCTATTTAACACAACATGTGATGAGCATATTGTAACCCTAAACTGAGCTCCCAGTGTGCCATTCTGCTTCAGTGCAGATCCACTATATGATCCTCCTTCAGTGTAGCTTTAATGAGCCAACAAAAGAAAACTCACCCACAAGAGAGCAGATTGTTATTTCTGGTATAGAAGTGCGAATGACTGAAATACAAATATTCACATCTTTAAATTATAGTAAAAAAAATCCTTTCATTGGTGAGATCCTTTTTCCCTCTGATACACACATATATGCAGTAATTAAATACATGTAAAACTCTTCAAACAACACTTGGCGCATACTATGGTTATATTAGTATTTGTTGTTATTGTTGCTATAAACTGGCTGTAAAAATGATATTCTAACTTGTCACTTCATCTAAAAGTTGTCTATATGTCAAACAGTGGCTTGAGACAAGTTGGGTGCCAAGTTTGTGTTCTTTCATTCTATAGTTTATTTGTGGTTGAAGACATACTGTGCTTTCAGAACATAAGACATAAAATTTTCTAACTACGAAAAAAAAATAAAAATAAAAATTTTCTAACTACACTTTCAGTCTTACAGAGCAGAAAAAAATAATTTTACAAAGAAAATATTAGATATATTCTAGTATGTTTTGTTTAAATGGTGAACAAAAATAGTTGAAGAATAGCCACTGAACAAAATCTGAGGCTCTAAAGGGTGCACGTGGAAGGACGCTAACTAAACACTGAGAAGCATTGCTGTAAAGTGACGCAATACCCTTTTCAATTGTGTTCTGATCTCATCTCTGAAGTTTGGTGCTGTGTAATCCATCTCTTAGCCATAGTTCAGGAAACTTGAACTGAACGGTTTTCTGTGAACTTTGGCATTAGTATCACAGTGTATTAGTACCACAAGTACTATTTTAGTGGAGTAAAAAGTATCATCCACAAGTGGTTAAAATCATCCACATGGCACAAAACAATGCCAGACAATGAACAAAAGACTCCTTTTGAAAATATTAATTCTTTATTCTTTAGTTCTTGTCTGAATTGGTTTTTTTTATAATGTAAAATGTGTGCAGTGGTTTCAAAATGTAATCTGTGAAAAATGTACTGAATCTGTGATGTATTTGGGGTTGTTGAGCAGAATGCTTATCCAGGCTCTTTGAATTCAAAATTCTAAGTGATTGTGACTCTGGCTCCAAGCTGGCGGGACTTGGGGGTTCTCCCTTCCAACCCCATTGTTTCAAAATGTGAGGATGGGGTTCTAGAGAGGTCAAAATTCTTGGCTAGCAATACATCACTTCTTAGAGACAGAGGCTGAATGAGAACACTGCTGTCTAGTTCTTTCCATGACATTAACTTTTATTCTTTTCCTCCTAATTTTTATGGACTTATGGAAGTCAAAAGCATCACTATCCATATCACTTTTTAATCTCATATCTAGTGTATAATCTATAAACACATTTATTTAAATATGATTCCAGTTTTCTATTAAGTTCCAGGATTCTCTTCTGTACTATTTTCTTTGCCAGCAAGTCTGTCATAAGATATAATTTCTCTCAAGGGTTCCCAAAAGAGGTGATTTTGAGAGCCAACTGACAGAGGGCCAGAGCCCTGAGGCCATCAGCTAATATCCATATATATTTACACATTATGCTTTTATTAAACCAAGTGTTTCAGGCCCAACCCAAGTATAAGACTTTCCCGTTGACCTCATTTAAAAAGAAAGAATAAATTGTTCTAAATGTTCAGCACAATGGAAAAGGGCTTCAAATGCAGAAGATGATCCGTGCTATAGGAAAGAAGGTAGCCATGGAGCATTCATCTTGTACGTGTCCTGTTTCATGTCCTGCAGTTCTGCTAAGGTGAACACAGTTGAGGCTTATGGATCTGCCCGCAGGAGTCCCTGTTAATAGACATATAGGAGGCCAGTGGCCTTTCAAGAAGCATGTTCTGCCTCCAGGTCAGATCACAACTGATTAGACATAATCAGATTATTTTTATCTTAAGGCTCTCCGAAAGACAAGAGAGAGGGGTAGAAGCATAGAGTTAAGAGAATCTAGAAGCTGTGGTTAAATCATGAGAATGATTGAATAAATCAGAAAGATAAGAAACAGAAAACTCATGTGTCTTGGAGAATCATGGGTTATCTGGGCCACTTAAACTATAGGATTGGCTGGGGATGTATCCCAGTGGTAGAACACTTGCCTAGGATATATGCAAGAAACTGGTGTTCCCAGCATTAGAAAACACAACAACAGCAGCAGCACATACATATATGAACTCTAAGATTGTTAAAGCAGTAAACATGTATTGAGCATCCACTATATTCTAGACATTACTGTAGATACTGGGCATTGCATTACATGCTTGAGATATTGTATATAAAATATAGCCCCAAAGTGGAGTCACCAACTTCTGGATATTCACACAGGTGACTTCACTTCTTTTAAGTGTTTGCTCAAATGTTTTCTTTGTAAGACCTGCTCTGAGTACTGTGCTTCAAATTGTCAGCTCTGTCTTTCACCACCATCAATTCTTTTGATCGCCCTTATAAAGATCCTGTATATTTGGTGTTCTATGTGTTTCTTGTATTTGTATGGGGCTGGGGGCTGTCTTTCCTTAATTTTGGGAAATTCTCCTCAACACTCTTGTTTAAGATCTGGTCAATAGCATTAACCTGAAATTCTTCTCCTTCCTTTATGCCTATGATCTGTAGATTTGGTCTTTCCATGGTATCCCACATTTTCTGCATATTCCATTCCTGTGTTTTAAAAAAATTTTCATAATCTTTGCTCAAGTGGTTAAATTCTTCAACTTTATCCTCCAGTGTTGATATTCTGTTTTCCATTTCAATCATTCTATCGGTGAGGCTTTCCCCTGTTGTTTAAAACTGGTTTATTGAGTTTTTCACTTCCTTCTTCATTTTATCTTGAGTTTTCTTCAATGTTTCTCTTTTGTGAATTCAGTCAGTAGTTTATCCCAATCTTCTTTTAGTTCTTTGATTTGTTTGTGTGTTCTTTAAATTCATTGAATTCCTTGATCATGTTTATGACCGTTCTTTTAAATTCTGTGTCCTGGTTTATCTCTAGGGGGTTCTCCTTGTAGAACACTTCTACAGGACTGGTAGAGTTTTGTGGGAACATGCTGTTTTGGTTTTCCATATTATTATTTTTCCATTGTGATTTTGTCATGTGGATTTCTTTTGTTCTTTGTGATTCTGTTATGAAATTCAAGCCTTAATTTTTTTTAGTTGGTTTGCTTCAGTTTGTATTATTGGTGTGCCTTTGTTGTTTTCTTATTGGGTATTCAAAGCTGGTTGGTCTATATTTCAGGTTCTCTCAGAGTTTGTTTTGGGGAGAAGTGATGTCTTTGAATGAGATACTCAGGAGTTCCCACAGAGGCCCAAGTCAGGCTCCAGTCAGGTATACTCTGGCTTCCTTCTAATGTCTGAACCCTTACTAGCAGGCACTATAGGCCCAAGTCAGGCTCCAGTCAGGTATACTCTGGCTTCCTTCTAATGTCTGAACCCTTACTAGCAGGCACTGTAGCACAATTTGGGAAGTCACTAAAGGGAGGCCAGATTTTAGCACTCTCTGGCAGCCTGCTAATGTCTCAGCTCCTCCAGTAGGAGGTGGCCAGACACAGCCACTCTCAGGCAGTCTGCTGAGGTCTCAGCCCCTACCCAGGGGAAGGCCAGATCTAGGCACTCTCAGATGGTCTGCCAATGTCTCAGCACTGACTCTACTATAAGGCAGAGAGCTCTACCCCTGGCAAAGTGGGATGGGCCTCACATAATCCCAATTAGGGGGTTTGGCAGGGAGGGATCTGTGGAAGCTTAGCACCATGAGGAGACCAGATCAAGTCTCTCTCCTGTGGTCTGCTATGGTCTCAGCACAACCCTCCCCCAGAAACAGTTTTAACTAAAAATTGGTGCTGATGAACACTTTGTACAAATCAGATATTTAGAAATCCAAAAAGGCATGTGAATAAAGTTATTTATAAATCGATTTAAACACAATTCTAATTTATTCAAAAGCATCATTCATTTCTTCTTCCCTATGCTAGTTTTTAAAAAAAATCATCTTAGGGTTGGAACTATACTGATTTTTAGAGAATTTTAGCATTTTCCTGTGGGTTGCAGAAATATTGTCAGATACCTCTGTCCAAAGAAAGAATACCTTTTCAGACAAATGAAGAGCCAAGATCTGGAAAATCAATGGGTTGATTTATTGTTGTGACAGTGACACTTGGGTGTCTCTAGAAGATTCACAAGTCATTCTGCTAAACTTCTTTGTTCAGTTATATTTTGCTAATTTGGACAAAGAGGATGGGAAGGTAGTTTAGTCATTAAAGTGCCTGCTGAACAAGCATGATAACCTGAGGCCGGATCCTCAGTGACCATGTAAAAAGCTGGTAGTAAGAGCTCACGCCCGTAAAACTTGTTCTTCCAGGAGACCTAAGGTGGGGAGCATTGGAATTGGGAAAATCCCCAGAGTTCACGGCCAGCCCGTCTAGCCATTTGGTGAGCTCTGAGCTCAGTAAGAGATGCTGTCACAAACAAGGTGGAGGACTGGAGAGATGCCTCTGTGGTTAAAACCCTGTGGTAAAACAAGAGGACTTGTTTTTTAGAGAGGACTGGGGTTCAGTTTCCAGCACCCACAAGGTGGTTCACAGCTGCATGTAACTCCAGTTCCAGGGGAATCTGGTGCCCTCTTCTGGCCTCCTCGGGCATACAGACATGTGGTTCACATACATGTGTACGGGAAAAACCACTCATACACATAAAAATCAACCCAAAATTAAAAATTAAAAAAATAAACCAAGGTTGATGGTGATAGAGGAAGACATCTGACATCCACCTCTGGATTCCACAGGTACACATGCAAACACATGCGCACACACACACTACACATATACATTGCCACCCCACATACACACAAAAAGGTTTTAAGTTGTACCTCTAAAATAGGTTTTAATTTTCTGTGTATGAATTCATAGACTCACTTTGACACTAAGATATAGAGTATTTGGCTCTGTTAACCCCAAATTCCCTTGTGCACATCAGTTAAATTTATCTACTTATCGGTTACTGTATATTTATGTTAATTCTAATGATCTACTTTTTTGAACAAAACATCTATACACATTTATTTATATGCCTTTGTGAGAACACACATTTTCATTTCTTTTGAGTGAATGTCTGAATGGGATTGCTGGGTTGTATGTAAATGTGTATTTAATTTAATACAAAACTGCCATTTAGTTTGGTTATTCCATTTTACATTTATATAACCAAATTATGAGAGTTCCAGTCCTATCACATCACCAAAAATAATTGCAGTCTTTTAATATCAGCTGTTTTAGCAAGTATAAAGTGGTATTTCATGTGGGTATTATATTCCTTTTTAAAATTTGTGGGCTTTTCAGGAAAGGTCTCATGTAATCCAGACTGACTTTGAACTTGCCACATAGCGCAGGCTGGCCTCAAGTTCCTGACTGTCCTACCTCTATATCCTAAGTACTGAGATTACAGGAGCATAATACCACTCCAGGCTAATTTATACTTCACGATGACTAATGATTTTGTGTGTGTGTGTGTGTGTGTGTGTGTGTGTGTGTGTGTGTGTGTTTTCAAATCTTCTGCCCATTTCTTTCAATTGAACTATCTGACTTTCTGTTTTTTAGTTTCAGCGGTTCTTTATGTAGTCTAGGTACAAATATTTTGATATATATATATATATAATGAATATATTCTCTCAGTTATGAGCAAACCACTAAATTTTCAATACTATCTACCAAAGAGCAGAAGTGTTTCTTCTGATGAAATTAGGTTTATCAATTTTCGCTTATGTGGCTTATCAGTTTTCACTCGTATGGTTTATGTATTTTGTCTTTTAAGAAATTCTCTGTTTTCATCTAGAATATTATTTACAGCTGAGTGTGGTGATACATGCCTGTAATCACAGCCCCTGGGAGACTGAGGCAGGAGGATGATATGAGTTAGAAGCCAGCCTGGGGCAGGAAGTAAGTTCAAGGCTAGGCTTGGATACATAATGTTTCAAAGCCAAACAAGTAAAAATTATTATTTAGCATTTTTAAACTTAGAGGTTTAATTCATTTCAAATCAGTTTTCATGTGTGGTGAGAAGTTGAATTTAAATTCAATTTTCTCTATATTAATTTCTAATATAGTAACATCCACTGGAGTTTATTTTTCTTTCTTTTTTAAGGTTTATTTTTATTGTTATTTATGTGTATGTGTTGTTTATGTATGTGTATGCCATGTGTGTGTAGATGCCTGTGGATGCCCCCTGAGGGCATCAGATCACCTGGAGCTGGAGTTACAAGTGGTTGTAATCCACCAGATGTGGGTGCTGAGAACAGAACCTGGGTGTTCTGGAAGAACAGCAAGCACTCTTATCCTCTGAGCCATCTCTCCAGCCCTTTTCCTTTTCTTTTTTGTTGTGAGAAGGTAAAAACAGATTGAACTAGGGATTGTACATGCTAGACCAATGCTTTACCACTGAGCTATAGCCCCAATCTTCTTTTACTTCTTATTTTGAGACAGGCTGTCAGTAAGTTGGCCAGACTATCCTTGATTCACTCTATAACCTAGGCAGGCCTAGAGCTTACTGTTTTAATCATCCAAAAAGTTGGTATTACAGGTCTATGCTACCATGTATTGATAAAAAGAGTATCATTTTCACTGAATTAGTTTTCTTTGTTAAAAATTCACTAAGTATTTATGAATTTTTAAACACTTCTATACATTATTCCATTGAATTATTGTTACAATTTGGATCTGAGATGTCAGGTGTTCAAGACTTGTTCCAACATGGGGTTAACTGTTGGGAGGTGATGGAAACTTTAGGAGGTGGAGCCTAGTGGGAGAAACTAGTCTCTACCTCTTCTTCCTGCCTTTCTACTTCCTGTCTGTAAATGTGAGGTTTCCTGTGCCATGCTCCTCTGCCTCACCATAGCCGGGAAATAAGGAGACAAGTGAACACCTGGTTGTTGAACCCGGTAACTCAACTGAATCTTTCCTCCATTAAGGTGTTTTTCTCAGATATTTTGCCACAGCAGTGGAAGCTGGCTAGCAGCCATTTACCAACTCTACTGTACTTATAATAGTAGAGTAATTCTTAAAATAGTGTTCAGTTCTCCAACTTTGTTGTACTTTTCAAGGGTACTTTGTTCATTTTGTGTCCCTTACACGTCTATTTTTGTTATATAACAATGGTCAGTGCAACTATAAATCCACCTGACCATCCTTGACTCAATATTTTACTAATGCTTTTCTTTAGTATGTGGTTTTCTTGACCACAAAGAGATTTGCCTAATTTACAAATATTTGATTGGTTGCAGTTTCTAGTGAATTCTTCTAACTTCTTTGTTTTGCATAATGGAACAATGCTCCTTTTATAAACATAGGAAAATATTTCGAAACGGAGAACTGCAGTTGCCACCGCCACCTCCAGGCTACTATGACGCTTGGGCTGCCCAGGAGCTCCAGGCCAAACTGGCAGAGATCAGAGTCACAAGGAGCTGGTGTAGGCTGCAGACCTACACCGGCCAGACCTGCATAATGCTGAGTCGGCCTGTTTTGAGAAGGGAGGAGGATGGGGACAAAGCCCTCCCATATCAGCACAGCTGTCTGAAATTCCCATGCCACCACCATCCATGGGACTCCCCCCTCTACAGCCTCCTCCACCACCCCCACCACCTCCACCAGGCCTTGGCCTTGGCTTTCCTGTGCCTCCCCACCAAATTTGGGCCCCCCACCTCCTCTCCACGTGAATGGGTCTATGGCACTATGAGAGGAGGAACGGCTGAAGCTGGCACAGAAACAGGCAGCTTTACTGATGCAGCAAGAGGAGCGTGCCAAACAGGCAGCTGTTACTGCAGCAGGAGCAACAGCAGGGGATTGCCAAGATGGGCACGCCAGTCCCACGACCTCCACAAGACATGGGTCAGGTTGGTTTTCACACTTCTCTGGGACCTCGAGTTGCCGCTCCAGTAGTCCCTGTGGGCCTCACTTCTACTGTCCTGCCAATGGGGACCCTGTTCCTCGGCCTCTGGGTCCCCCCGCCGGGCCCTGGAGATGAGAACAGAGAAATGGATGATCCCTCTGTAGGTCTCAAGACCGGGCAGGCATTGGAAAAGATTTTGCAGCTGAAGAACAGAGGTCAGAAAGAGATGAACTCTCAGCAGGAGGAAGAGGAAATGGAAACAGATACTCGCTCATCCCTGGGCCAGTCGGCATCAGAGACTGAGGAGGACATGATGTCCATATCCGAAACAGAGAAAAACCCGACGTGTTGGAACCAAAAGAAGAACAGGCCCCAGCGGGCGCAGGTGGCATCCTCCACGAGCTCTGGAGACCCAGAGAATGACTTCCCTGCCGCTGATGTTGAGAACCAGTATGTGGCTGAAAAACATGAAATCTACGAGCCCAAGTTCATCTTCTTCAAGAGGCAAGCTAACTGATGACATGAAGAAAGAGAACGAGGAGCCAGAGAAATTTGACAAAATGGAGAACTCTGCAGTCCCCAAGAAGAGGGGGGCTTTGAGGAGGAGCACAAGGGCAGCGATGACCACAGCAGTGATGGTGAGCAGAAAAAGAAGCCAGAAGCCCCAAGCTATAAAAGAAGTTGCGCAGAATGAACTGTTTTACTGTGGCGGACCTCAAGCAGCTGGTGGCTTGGCCTGATGTGGAGATGCACGATGTGACAGCGCAAGACACTAAGCTCTTAGTTCACCACAAGGCCCCTCGGAACTCTGCTCCTGTACCATGCCACTGGTGTTTTAAGCACAAGTACCTGCAAGGCAAACGGGGCATCAAGAAGCTCCCCCCCGCCCCCATCGAGCTACCAGACTTCAACAAACTCATGGGCATTCAGGAGATGTGGGAGGCTCTCCAGAAAAAGGAAGAACAAAAGACCATGAAGTCCAAATACGAGAGAAAGTTCGGCCCAAGATGGGGATGATCTATATTGACTACCAGAAACTGCATTATGCTTTCTTCAAGTGGCAGACCAAGCCAAAGCTGACCATCCATGGGGACCTATACTGTGAGGGGAAGGAGTTTGAAACACAACAGAAGGAAAAAGAACCAGGAGATCTGATGAGCTGGGGATTTCCTTGGGGATGCCAGTAAGAACAAATGCCCACAAGGTCCCTCCCCAGGGGCCGACTGCCAGGTCATCCTATCCAAACCTGAAAATCTCTGCACTGAATTCGCCTATCCCTGAGAGCCGTTCCTTTGGTTACCATGCTGGTGGCTGAGGCAAAGGTGAGAATGGTAAACCATTTTACTGCCAGGTGTTTGGAACCGAATTTGCTGCCGAATTTCAGATCAAAACTGAAGGAGAGATTGACTGGACCCTTTCGGGGGAACTGGAGCCATCTGATGAAGAGTCCTTGGAAGAAGAGGAAGAGGAAGAAAGTGATGAAGACAGTGGCCTCATCACCCCTGGAGGCTTCCCATCACTGCTGGCTGGAATGAAGACCCCAGAACTCGTTGAGCTAAGGAAGAAGAAGATCAAGGAAGCAATGGATGGAAGTGAGACACCTCAGCTGTTCACTTTGTTGCCAGAGATGAGAACAGCCACTGTTGGAGGAGCCATGATGGGAATCAACTCACATTTATGATACGTCCACCGTCATGAGCGGGAAAGGCCCTGAGCTGCAAGGTGTGGAATTGGCACTGGCACCGCAGGAGTTGGAGCTGGACCCCATAGCCATGACCCAGAAGAATGAGTAGCCGTGTGAGGGAGCAGCAGCCACAAGTGGAAAAGAAAGACTTCAGCAACATGGTAGGGAGTGCGCTGCTAAACAGAGGCAAAAAAACAGACAGCTCAGCCCCAGGACAGCTGCAGGAGTAGCAAGAAATACAAGGAGTTCAAATTCTAGGTCCCCTCACAGAGCTGGCCTTCCTTTAGGCTTTGCCTGGATGCCTGGATGTCATACAGGGGTCCCCAAGAGCCAGCAGTGCACTTCCCTAGGCTTGTCACTTCGTGTTATTTTAAACCTGCTTTGTAAATAAAGTTGTTTTCCAAGGGGGAAAAAATGAAAATATTTCTTGAACTGGAATTAACTCATGACTATTAAAATGCTTACAAATGTCACTTTTTACCATACATTCTCATAGGTAAATATTAGTATAATGACTGATTCTTTTGATTGTAAGAAACACAAACTCTGTTGGCATATCCATATAATTAAAAGACTATCCTTTATTTTATAGGGAGAAGAACACAATTTAGTTTTCCAAATAATAGAATTTTTTAACTATTTCTGGCCTGTAGAATAACACTTTGAGTCAGAAATTGTCATTACAATTATCAAAAGTTATTTCATCTGGAGATTTTTTTACTGGCCAAGATTTATCACACAGTGGGCCTCTTAATGACAGAAACAAAAAGATCAAAGAGCATGCTTCAGGATTTAAAGTATGTCAGGGGGATGGAAGAAGTTCATGGTGACAACTTCACAGACGCATGGCAGTAATCTGAATTTATATTTTGGAAATGGAATGGTGTAGACAAGGTTTTAAACACATAAGAACTATGTGAATAATTAGTCATAAGAATCCTGGTTTCTTATCTGACTGTTACGACTTCAGAGTTACTAGTAAGCTTCAGTGACATATTACTATACATCCAATGTGTTCAAAGCTCTACCCAGCATGTCAGGTTAACAAATTCAAATTTTACTTATAAATTGATGTCTATGGGACTGGAGAGATGGTTCAGAGGTTAAGAGCACTGGCTGTTCTTGCAGAAGACCTGGGTCCAAATCCCAGCACCCACATGGCAACTAACAACCATCTGTAATTCCAGTTCCAGGGGCTCTGACGCCCTCTTCTGCTCTCTGCAGGCACGGCATGACATGGGTGCACTTGTGCACTTGTACACATGCATATATGTAAAATTAAAAAAGGAAAAAAATAAATTGATGTCTATATTTGCTTCAAATATAGATCATAATGGTGATCATTATAAATATAACAATGGTTATGGCAGTGGCTTACAGGGCCGCAGACACAGTTTCATTAAGTCTGCTTGCTTTTCTCAGTTACTCAGGGAAGTGTAACATTTCTATTGCCTCTTCCTCTTTTCTAAGCATACTTTCCCCAACACATTGGGCTCTTCACTCTTTCTTTAAAGCTCCCAGTCCCCCTTTTTGTCACGTATTTCTTATCTGCCATATGACTGCCTGTGTGCTGAGCCCCCGTGAGTAACTCGAAAAGGCATGGCTTTCCATACTCTCCATCTCCCTCCTCTGAGAAGTGGCTGAGATTTGCAGCTGGCCCGCCTTGGGGATTTTTCTTTTAAACTCTAGTATATTGTCTTTGAGGTTTTTTTTTTTGTTTTGTTTTGCCTTGTTTTGTGTTTTAAAGCAATGACTATGATAAAAGTGTGATTCCTTGGGGCTGGAGAGATGGCTCTTGCAGAGCACCCATATTTGATTATCAGCACCCACATGGTGGCTAAAAACTGTCAGTAACTCCAGTTCCAGGGGATCCAAAACCATCTTCTGACCTCCACAGGCATTGCACAATTGGGTGTTTATTAGGAAATACACTCATACACATAAAATAAAAATAATAAATAAAATAATTTTTAAAAAGTATGACTTCTGTCATCTAAATGACCTGTACCAGTATGCTCCTTTCCAAGTTGATGAGTTGAGCCATATTCTTCAGGACACCAGATCAGACAATATTTCAGCCAACGCCCTTTCATGACAAGAAGCAGAAACCTGCCTAACCCAACTCCAGTATTCGATTACAAAGATACAGTAAGGCTCATAAGAGTCTCAAAACTGAAACTTCACTGTAATCAGACCATGGGACCTGAAGTTATAAATCTGTCAGGAATGGGACTCTGCCACTCACTGTGTACAGAATCCCTTTTCATCTGTACCCATCTCTTCCTCAGCTTGTACACAGCTAGTAGGAATTTCTTCAGCCCTTGTTACATCATGAAAGTCTTCGTAGATAAGTTTCTAATCCCAACCTGCTACCTACCCAAGTTCCTTGGTCTCCAAATTTCCAGGGAAAATTGGCCCCATTTCAGATGTTCGGCCAAATCTCCCAAAGCGTAACTTCTGGAAGTATCTTTAATTGTCTCATCAGATCCAATGAGCTATTGTCAAAGAGAGGGCATGGAATTATCCATGGAGGACAGGCTTGTTCAGAAACTGCGGCCTGCAGCATAGTGTAATACATGCTAAATGGTTGTTGAGGAAGTAAGTGAGCAATGAATTGGTATGGCACCCAAAGCATAAAACAGCAGTGCGTTTCTATAGAACTAATTCTCAGGGACCTTTGCTTCTGTTTGGGGGATTTTGCTTGTTATCTTGTAGTTTGTAAATATCTTCTATCACATGCCCGTGCAGTAGCAGTTTCTGAATTAATTAAATTGTATTCTCTGGCTGGGGGAGCCATAGCTGGCTTATTACTGGGACTTATATTTATTGATCAAAATATGTATTGCCAAATCCTGAAAAGTTGAAAATTGTAGATTGTGATGTCTATTTGAACTGTTTGTGGACTATTTCTGAATTCTGAGAATTCATTTCTTCTAAGTTAATTTTTTTCTGGATAAATGACTTATTAAAACAGTTATATCTTAAGAAAAAACTTCCTCTTGTCTTGGATCTTGCATATCTTCATGAACTTCCCCCTGCATCTCTGTTGTGATGTCTGGAGTTACTTTGTTCTAAATGTTTAGAGAAAATGGTTCTTTGCATATTCCTTTATCTTCTTGCTGTGATAAGTTTAAACCATATTTCTATTCAGGTTCCTTTTCTTTCTGAACCCTAACTCAGGAATCAGTTGGTCCTCAGCAGTATTTGTCAGATGAAGCTTACAGTTTATTGAGAGAATTCATGTGCAAAACCACCTTTATTGATAACACTATTATATCATTTAACATATTCCAATCCTGAGTTACCAAGCATTTCAAATTTTATTCTTCCCATTTATTTCCTTCCACATTGCACTTGGAATCTCTGGACTTAGGCTTCATTCTGAACTTGAACAAATATCATCTGAATATTTTGGTACACATCTACAGGTCTACCAATACTCCAGAAATGTTGCTAGCTGAGTTATTAATTAATTTATTCTTTGTTTATTTCTCTGTGTATAAGTCTTTTAAAGAATCAGACAAACTTAGCCAGAATTTTTCAGGAGCAGCTAACACGTCTCATGGCACATAGTCTAGTGTCCTTATGACATTCAGTCTTCTCCTTAATTACGAGCAGATGTGAAGATTAAAATATCATGGTTGATAAAGTAGGTAATGTGGCAAATAATTCAGAGAATTATAGTTCATTTTCTAAGTCAGGACAAAGGCAGAAAAATCACCCTGGGAGGAAGCTCCTTTTATTTGGCTGTAGAAATGTTCACTATAGATATATTTCTTTCTTTGTGTATTGTGGTAATCTTGCCCTAATGCTTTCTCTTTCTGATCATTCCTTAGCAATAAACCAGAAATAGGAAACCACTGCCAGGTTCCAGTGGGAGCTGGATGTCAAATCCACAAAGCTGAACTTAACAGGTTAAAAAATACAGGATCACAGAAGCCACATGGACCACAGACGGGAAGGAAGCTTGTTTACAAGGTCAGTTCAAAGTGTAGTCAAGTGAATAATTTGATCTGGGCTAGAACTGTGCCAAAAACAGCTAAGGGCATTGTTGACAACAAGACTAGGGAAGGCAGACTATAAGCTAAATACACAAATAAAAAAGATTCATTTTCAAAAAAATACGTCCTGTATACATAAGAAGCATGTATGTGAGTGAGTGTACATAGAGAAGTGTGCGCATTGTGTCATATGTGTGGAGCTGCCTGAGTGGGGTCTATAGCACTCCTGGTCTTAGGTACTATTGGAGCTCTTCTCTGTTGTTTGTCCCTATAACTTTGTTTTCTTCCCTAATATTATGTCCTTGGTTGTTTCTTTGTTGATTCTTAACAAACTGATGTCTTCCTGCATCATCAATTCTGTTCTTTCCTTGCCCTTGTGGGATAGATTTATTTAGCATACTTGTCAGTATCACTTATTGATGGCTTAAGATCTTAGGTATTGTATTGAAACCTAGACACCATCCTTTAGGATAATAATTGTGGCATTGTTAGGTGATGAGTAATTTAAAGTTGAGAAAAGTCTTAAAGTAATTTGATCAAATATACACATCAAGGATGTAAATATGGATGTTTTATTTTTAAATAAAGTTGTCTGTTGTTCACAAAAAATTCCCTCCAAAACAGTTTTAGAATGTTTAACAATTGTTCTGACTTAAGATGGTGAAATGATGAACTATCAAAAAAAAAAAAAAACTACCTTCCTTACAATGCAATGAAATTAATGAAGTTAATTAACTACTTGATTAATTTTAAATAAATTTTATAAATATGCAAGATAATTCTTTAATAATAAATTTCCAGTTTCTAGGAGTGGTGGATGTGGTATGTCTGTGATCCCAGCACTAGGAATTAGAGGCAGGAGGACCATAAGTTCAAAGCCAACTTGGGCTATACAACTAGACTTAAAACAAAAAACACAGAACGAGCTAAACAAGATGAATGAACACAACTAATGATATTACTTTGAAAATGCAACCAGTATGGAAAGAAGCAAGAAAATCAGTGCCCAAGCACTAACAAGCATCCTCAGCAAAGGATAGAAAATGCTAATGTCCCCAAAGCAGACAGAAACAAAGAGGACCATTTCCTTTTCCTGAGAAGGGACTGGAGCAGCACTGAGGATAGATGATGCAGAAAAAGTAAAGGGCTAAGTTTGCCTCCTGGGCAACTCCTGGTCCCAGGGACCCAGGCTAAGCTAAGGCCACCCCTCAAGGCAGACATAGTGGCAAGATTAGTTCCTGCCTCCTCATTTACGGAGTAAATCCTGACCCAGGACATTCAGCAAAGAATGTCTAAGTCTGGGGAATAGTGAGTGTTGACCCATGTTCTGGGCCAGGAATGAAGAGGCTGGTAATTGAAAGTCTGGAGGAGAAGAGCGCTAAAAGACCTTACCTAGATTCCTCCCACCTTTAAGAAAAACCAACATCAGGAATGGGAGTTCTGAGTAGTTTCTTCCACTTTACATTAAGAATTATTTTTGATCTCTATAATGCTTTTAAAGGATTACTGTGTAAATTTCCCAAAGAACTGAGGAGAAAGGTCACTTAGGTGCTTAGCAGAGACTCCAACCTGAAAGCCAGCTCCAAGAACAGAGCCACTTTGACACCAAGAGAGAAGCAGTTACTTCAAAGAACAAATAAGAGGGTCTCTCCCAAAGGATCAGGATGTAATCCCCTTGAGCGCCAGTTTTTTGTGGGCAGCTTCCCAAATTTCCCAAGAGGATGGATCTTGCTAAGTCAAGTGGCTCTACTGTTAATTACTGCAAGAGCCTTCTAAATCCCAAATGAAAAGATTAGGTTGCATGCAGTTTTTCACCCTTGCTAAAGAGAGAATGTTTAACACTTCATCTCCAGTAATGGCTTCTTCTGGTAGGGCAGGATGTATCCAGTTTGTGTGTGTTTTCCCTGAGCACAGAGGTTTTAAATATTGAGTTGATTTTACTGCCACTCTGCTAGTTCTGATGAAAGCCCTAAGCATTCTAGAAGCTAGCCTAAAGGGTCTGGCATAAGCAAAGAAAGGAAAAGACCCATTTTCCCATCTTCCTCAAAATAAAACGCTCTGGTTTTTCCTTAATAACACAGGCAATTTCCTAAAACTCACCCAAAACACAGAAGGATCTAGTTTCAAGGCTCAAAAGCTAGACCATGACCTTGCTATGTCTTTTCCACAAACAACACCTAAAATGCTTTCTTGGGGTTCTGTGGGAAATAGATTAGTGGTGCAATTGCATAGAGCACAACCAGGCATAGCAGGAGTGGCCCAGATTGCTGCTGCTACGCATCAGAAATGAGTAGCTGCTTGCACTTGCTCCCAAGAATGTGGGTCTCCCACCACATGCTTTGAACAAGCATTTTCATTACTTTAAAACAAGTCAGTCAGTCTGCATCTCTTTATTAGTGAGTTGAGTCCATTTGGATATAAAGGGGTTTTGTTGTTGCTAGGGTTTTTGTTTGTTTGTTTTGTCTTGTTTTAAGACAGGGAGACCAGGTTGGCCTCAAACTCACAGAGATCTGCCTGCCTCTGCCTCCAGAGTGTTGAAGTTAAAGATATACCATCACACTAAATGTATTTTTATTACTTCTTGTCCACAGTTTTCTTCTTTTACCTTCTAGGTCAGACTCTTACTCTCTTTCCTCATGTCAGGAAGTCCTAGGACTCTGAGGAAATAGCCCATTTTGGAAACTGAGGCCCCAATATGTAAAGAAATACGGGTAGCAAATCCTATAGGTAACTGGGCTAACCTACAGTGCAGTTCGTGTACCTTGCCAAGTGTCTTAGCAGGACTTGGATGGATACTGCCAATCCAGACAGAAATTCTCAAAGCTCGACCTTCCTACCTGCCTTCATTCCTTTCTTCCTTATTTTGATTTACAATTAATAAATTTCTCAGGACATTTTAAATATAATTCTTATTAATGGTGGTTTTCTTGGTCTTTAATGAAAATGACATACATGCATATATGCTTATAAAGGTATTCAGGTGTCAGAAGGAGATTCCTACTAGAACTGGTTGGTGAATATTTAGTTTAATATCCATATAGATTAGAAAATGAGATTCTTTTTTTTTGTCTTTACCAAGCACATTTAGTAGAAGTCCTGACACATTTTCAGCATGGGTCAAGAGTGATTTCATTTTTTTCTTCACTCCAAGAGAGTCTCCATTGCAGTACTACAAGGCATTTACAGGGTTGGTTAAAAAACAAAACAAAACAAAAAAACAGCATTTAGAGACTGTTGCCCAAAGTTTTAATATAAAAATTTAAAGGGCTCTCCTAAATGTCAGTGACAAAGAAAAGCCTTGTGCATTTTTCCTGTGAGGAAAAATATCTTTCTTCCAGAAATAGCCATGGTATCAGAAAGTTTCCTTTGAAAGTCTCATGTCAAGCCACAGGTTGCCCCTCCCTTCTGCTGGCAACGGGCAGGTTACTCCATCCCTTCAGGATTCTGTTAAACAAAGTTACCATCTCCATAGCCACTCACTCTAAGTTTCATAATGACTTGTTGGAAAATAAACATGAAGATACTGGTAATGTATATGACATTCGATATAAACAGCTTCTAAAATGTAAAAAGAAGATAATTCCTGAAGGTTTATATACATTGCTTCTGGGTAGCACTATTCCTCAAAATCCAGCGTTGCCAAACCAAATCAAATGTATCACCTCTAAAAAGGTTTTGTGAACTTGTTGAGGCTGTACCTTTCCCCAACATGGCCTGCTGAGCATTGCTGGGGGTGGCATTTCTAACTTCCTCTCCATGTAGAAAGCATTAAATATTAAGCAAATATTTAATATGAAAATATAGAAAACATCTTGATGGGATTTCTGAATCATGCCCTGGGCCAAAGTTGTTTTCCCCTAGGGTAGCTCAGCTATTAATATTCTTAAAAGCTCTCCAGGTAATCCTACATGCAATCGGAATTGTGAATCACTGAAAGACTGGCCAAAGCAAAACTTGCTCTCTGCAGGGGCAATTATTGAACTAAGTGCTACTGAACCAAGAAAGTTAATTGTATCTGGATCATTCAAGTGCCTACCTGTGCCTGGCTTTCTTAGAAACTGACAAAGGAGGTATATGTTCAAGGTTTTCTGAAACTATCTTTGAGTAAACGGATAGATTTCTCAGCACATAAAATATTAATATCCATACTCAATCTCACTGACTTACAATAGAAATTGTGGTATTGATTTGTGGGTCTTTCAGAACAGAAGTAGATTGTAATTTGAATTAAATTGCTCAGAAAATTCCCCTGCTGGGTTCATCTACTAAAAGAGCATCCTTAGAGAATAAGGAGCATGCCATTCAACCCTGTAAGCCCAATCCTATTCTCTTAAGCCTGCTGAGAGCAAGTCATCTGTTCTGTGGATGTATCCTTCTGTCCTAGAGAAATTCCAGTTGTAGGCAGGGAAGGCCTCCTGGCCATCATAGGGTACAGACACACTGGCCTGCACAGCCTTGTGGGCTGAGGGATCACCAAAGTGAGAAGGTAGAGAATTGTTACCCCTTCTAGAGGCCTAGAGACTGGGGCAGAGTTGGGAGAGATAGGCTTTGGCAGGAAAGAGCAAAAGTGTTTTGGTACCTGTACAAGCATGATTTTCGATTTTTCTCTTCTCACTAGAATTACCTGAAAAGCTTTAAAAACACCCTAATACTTACAGTCCACCTGGACCAATTAAGTCAGAGTCTTTGTGGGTTAGGCCTGTGGCATCAGATGTATCTCTAAAGCTCTCAGAGTCTAAAGGGTTGCCAGGGTTGAGACCACTACTATGATACAAGCTTTGTGAAAAGCATGTAAAAACATTAGTTATTTGTTATTAGTATAATTTCTTGAGTACTGAAAAATTCCTTTGCTGAGTCAAACCCCTTACCTTCATTCTTTAAGGACCAAAGAGCAGATCAAATCCATAACCATTAACAGACAGGGCAGACTGAGCCTAGGAGTGACACAGATGAGATGAGGACTTAGGTTTCCTGTCATAGTGTCCACTCTGCCAACCAGGATCTTTGTCAAATGTGGTATATTTAATTTGTTCTGTGGGAACAAATGCTTTTTCCTCTCCCTGAGAGTGCTTACGGGCAATTGTGTCTTTTTGTTTCCTGAATATAGAGAGCTTTTAGCTTATAAAGAAATTGTGTTCTCAAAGTTCAGATATAGGTGATTTTATTTGTGATTCAGAATAAATTCTCCTGTGGTAGGTTCCCAGGTCAATTCATAAAAACTTCAATCATAAATATTCATAAAGGGTATGATCATATGTAACCCTCACTAAGATTAAGGAAGCTTAACTGATATGTTTCTCTCTCTTGCTCACTTGCTCTTGATCTCACTCTGTCCTTTCTCTGTCCAAATAATCTGTGCTCTCTCCAAAATGTCTTCCCACTATCTCGACCCAGAACAACGTTTTAGGGCACTGATATCGAGGCAAATATCTCATGCATGAGTGATCAATGCATAACTTGATAAGTCACTCAAATTAAATTTATTTTTCAGAGTTTGGGGCAGGGAAACTTCTCTCCAGGCTTAGATGTTGCACAAGTATATATTCATAAACAAAATATACATAATCACTTCCTAGAATAATTCAATTGAGTACATTCAATGCATGAGACCTAATCATACACAATAGTAACTTAGCAATTTATTATCTCAAAACCAGTATACAGTATGCCATTTTTGAGGATATTCAACATTAGTGTAAGAAACATAATGACAGAGTGACTTCAGACAAACTCTGGGCCTACGTGATATATGTATTAGAGGAGGAGAAAATGTGTTCCTGATTTTGACAGATGATGTAAGAGTTTGAGAGGACATGTTTTTATGCCTTTTAAAGTAGCAAAGTTGTGTCAGGCTCCACAAAATAATGAGGCGGTTAAGCCATACAGAGCCAAAGTAATCAGCCAAATAAGACTTACAGCAAAAGAATTATGAACACAGCCATCTGTGGATAGTAAGCCTACCTTTCAAGCCACATGGAGGATTTTGTCAGATGAAAGGAAAGAGAAACAACAGCTGAAACAACAAAAAGAGAAATAAAAACAGAGGTGGGAGGTCACCAGAGTACATCTTCAATACTCGCAGCTTCTGCCTGCCAGCACCGTGGATCTCCTTTTCATTCACAAGGGCAAGAAGAAGGCAGGAAGTTAGCTTCAATTTCCTACAAAAACATCTTTCTTTTCTTTAGTCATCTGCTACAAGCTGAGGACGAAAAGCTGTCTGAAGTGACACAGTACCTAATTTTCTGTGTAGGTTACTCCATTGCCTTTTGAGGCAAAGCTCATCTTTTTAGCCATCGACCCGTCCATCCATCCATCCATCCATCCATCCATCCATCCATCCATCCATCCACTCAATGAATATGTAAAGAACAACTACTAAGTTCCAGGCAATGTTATAATCTATGGAGACGGAATGGAAAGTAAGAATGTGATCTTTTTTTTTCTTTAAAATGAGAGAAATAGATGATAAACAGATAATTACATAATATATCAGAGTTGAGGGCTTATGAGTGATATGAAATATAAGAATATATATTTCTGTGTGAGAGATAAACACACAGCTATGTACATAGAATAGTTCGACTGAAGAGGAGCTATTTGGGTGAGTTCTGAATGAAGAGAAGGAGTTAGCAATTAGGAAATTAGGGAGAAGAATGGTTCAAGTACAGAAGTGTTCTATAGCTAGGACTCTGTGGCAGGAACAAGCTTAGCACACCGACAGAGAAGCAAGACATGTGAATGAAGTGGAATGAGATTATCAGATGAGTTTTGAAAGTAAGTAGAGCTGTGTGGACCTCAGTAAGGAATCCTTAAAGAAAAAAATATGATTAAGTCCAGAGCAAGGAACTGACAGAAGAATACATTGGTTTTACAAACAAGTTTGGAAGTAAGAGTGACATATTAGGGATTGGAAGTGCTCTTTTTTGTGAAACAGCCAAAATCAAACACAACTTAAGACATGACAACTCTCATGAAATTTCTCATCAGAGAGAGAACGGTGTCAGAGATGAAACTCAAATATTGAGAGACATGTAACTGCCCACCTTCCTACTTAGAGAAAGTTTTCAACTCACACTATAAGAGTACAGAGTCCAACAGCATTCATGGACCTCATGAGCTGAGGAGAGAATGATGAATATGCAGAAACCAAAGTTGCTAAAGGTCACAAAGCAGAGGAATAGAGAACCCCCATACACTGCTAAGTACCGATTAGGGCATGAGTGTGCAGAAATCTCCAGCTTGGTGTGTAGAGGGCTGGAGAGGGGATGTTGTGAAAGTTAGGGAGGAAATGGTAACCAGAACTCACCCAGTACCAGAAATAGGACCTGTTTCCAACAGCTCAAGGGAAACTCTCAAAGTGCCAAAGAACATAGAAGAATCTTGTGACAGTCATAGGGGAAAACTAACCCAACACTGTTGCTACTGTGATTCTGCTAACAATTTTAGAAGATCCACTATGATCAAAGTTTAAGAAGATCCACTATGAACAAACTGAGCAACAGAACAAAGCTTAATATTTATGGGATTACAAACATATCCAGCACCCAACAAGCACAATTCCTACTGTCTGGCATTTGAAGCTCATCAAAGAAGTAAGAAAATAATTATGTGATTAAATTAATAAGCCATCATTTGAGTTGGCCCTGAACTCTATTTGATGGTGATAATGGTATTTGTAGTTTAGACTATTTAAGCAATCATTAATACATTTATGCTTCATAAACTGAAGAAAGTAGAGGTAAGATCAAACAGGTTAAAACATGGAAAGCACAAAAGAATCAACATTTACTATAGAGAGATGAAACTGTAATGTCTGTTTAAAAGAGCCAGTGGATGGGACTAACAAAAGATTGATCATTGCAGCAGAAAAGGCTAAAAAGCTTAAAAATACAGTGGGAAAAAAAGTCTGAATGAAAAACAGAGAAGAAAAGCTAAACAATGAAAAAGAACACAGCACAGTGCTCTTCGGGATGACGTTAAATGACAAAATATACTTATACTTAGAATAAAAGAGGAGAGGTGTGAGATAGAAACATACTCGACTAGATGAATGAGGACAAACTTCCATTCCAATGAAGCTATCAATCCATGGACCTAAGAAGCGCAGTAAACTGCAAGCTAGATACATGACAAAACCTGCAATAGAGCACATGATAAGCAATTGACAAAGAAAAAATGAACCACGGGGGGGCATGGAATATATGTGTGTGTGTGTGTGTGTGTGTGTGTGTGTGTGTATAACATTTAAAAGAACAGATACGAATTAGCAACAGATTTTACATCAGAAACAATGCCCACTAAAAGAAAATCAACAACCTTCCTTAGATACTGAAAGAAAAAACCTTGTACATCCAAAATTCTTCAAAATGAAAACATCCTTGAAAAGGAAAGAAAAATAAAAATGATTTCAGATATATAGGGCTGGAGAGATGGCTCAGCAGATTAGAGCACTGACTGCTCTTGCAGAGGACCCAGGTTTGACTCCCACATGGCAGCTAACAACCATCCACAACTCCAGTTACAGGGGATTTCATGCCCTCCTTTGAACTCTGAAGGCATTGTATGACACAGGTGCACTTACTTACACACTACAGGCAATACTCAGACACATAAAATAAAAATAATTTTAAAATTATTTTAGATATATAAAAGGTGATATGATTTTTCATTGTCATACCTGGATGGGAAAGTTAAAGGATTCCTACCCTGGAAGGAAAACCACACCAGACGGAAATATGAATTTTCAAGAGGAATGTGTAACAAAACATCAGGTACAAGGCTATGTGAAAAGATTGTTTTTCTTAATATTCAAAGGCCTTGAAACAATCACCCATTTAGGTGCTCTTGGTGTTGGAGTTGTGCTGGGCTAGCTCTGCAGTGCTGGCATTGCTTTTCTCCAAATTCCTGTTCTCTATAGATGTTATATCTTTCCCTGGTCTTCCTTTGTTTCTTTCTATAAACAACTTAATGAGACACGTGCTTCCCAATGTCCTTAAATTCATGGTAAAAATGAGCCTAAAATCTATTACTTAACAAACCGAAAGTTTACCATACACAGTTGTTGAGAACCTTAGAATAACTATAGGTGACTATGAACTTCTAACTTCACTGCCTGATCGACAAGACAAAGTTTATTCTTCCCATGTGTAATGCTTAGTAGTGACTTGGGAGTAGGGGTTGGATGATTTCTTTTAAGCTTGAACATCTGTGTGTAAACAAATACAAAAATCTTTAACACTTGAATCCCAGTCTATCTCACTGGAAGCAATTCAGGGTCAGCTAACATCTACAGCCGTAGGGAAAATAGATCCTGTCTAGGATGAGTAGAGGCTGAGGCTTGGTTTGGGCAGTGTAGTGTGCCTACACAGTAAGTTATCATTTGCTGTCATGCTTGGCAAACCTTTGTCTTTGTTACATAGTTTCAGCAATTTACAGGTCTGTCCTTCTCTTCCTTTCTTCTGTCACCTGTTTTGCTTCCATGGTAAGAACCATTCGTGTAACAGTAATACTTAAGAAAGATGTGCAGTCTATGGCTGTAATCAAATCTGAACTTTTCACATGACCACAGTATAATACAGTGGAAATTAATCAGAGAAACCACAGAAACCATAAATGTAATTGGAGACTAAATAATGTTTTGAATGAAAAATGGATCCAAGAAATTAAAAATGAAAATTTAAATTTTCTAGCAATAAATGAAAATGAGAACACAACTAATCAGAACCTGTGGGAAACAGCCAAGGCAGTCCTAAGTGGAAAGTGTATAGCAATATGTGCTTACATTAAAAAAAAAATCTGAGCTAGGTATGCCTTTAATCCAAGCCTTCAGGAGGCAGAGGCAGGTGGATCTCTGTGAGAGTGAGGCCAGCCTGGTCTACATAGTGAGTTCCAGAAGAGCTGAGACTACAGCAAGACCCTG
>NW_008355775.1:2535414-2540302 GCF_000622305.1 Nannospalax galili
TGCAAGTGTATACCATCACCCTCAGCTGAAGTTTGTTTAACCTAGTGTTAAACGACTAATGTTTAACCTTCTACTTTATGAGTAAGCAACAATTTAACATTCTTGTTACTGAACATCTAGGCTGCTTCTATTTCTTAGTTATTAAATAACATCAGGTAGAAATTAGCAATATCAATTACAATAACATTTTAACTATCGGGTTTTTAAAAACAGTGTGGGCTGCTGGGCATGGTGGTGCAAGCCTTTAATCCCAGCACTCGGAAGGCAGAAGCAGGTGGATCTCTGTGAGTTTGAGGCCAGCCTGGTCTACATAGAGCTCCAGGCCAGCTGGGGCTACAGGGAGACCCTGTCTCAAAAATACAAACAACAACAACAACCTCCCCCCCAAAAAAAACCAAAAACAGTGTGGTGGCCTACAACTTTAATCCTAGCCAGATAGAGAGAAGGATCTCTGTGAAATCAAGGCCAGTGAATTCCAGAAGAGCTGAGACTACAGCAAGACCCTGTCTCAAAAACAACAACAAAAAAATCTGAGAGATTCAAATAAACAACCTAATGATGGACCTCAAGGCTCTTGAAAAAAAGGGAGCCAATCCCAATCCCAATTAGATGGCAAGAAACAACAAAGATTAAGGAAGAAATTAATGAAATAGAAACTAAAAGAACAATATAAAATTAACCAAAGAATTGATTATTTGAAAAAGTAAACAGGATTGTCAAATCCTTAGCCAATCTGACAAAAAGAAAAAGACACAAATAAACAAAATTAGAGATCAAAGGATGTCATTATAAAAGTCTCTAGGCAGAATGGTTTTAGAGATTACTTTGCAAAGGCTGAGAAATCTAAAAGAAATAGAAGAATTTCTAAATACATATCTTCTACAAAATTAAAATCAGAAAATATAAATAACTTAAATGGACCCATTATAAGTAATGAGATTGAAGCTGTGATCAAGTCTCCCATCAAAGAAAATCCCATACCGGACAACTTTACCACTGAATTCTACCAAACTTTCTAGAAAGACCTCATACCAATACTTGGTAAATTGTTCCACAAAATGGAAAGTACAGGGACACTGTCAAATTCATTCTATGAATACAGTGTGTTTTGAATACCAAAACCAAGTAAGGACCCAACCAAAATAGAATACTGCAGACCAATTTCTTTGCTATACATAGATTCAAAAATTCTCCTCAAAATACATGCTAACTGAAATATTAAGAGCATACATTATGACCAAGTGGGCTATATCCCAGAAAGGTAAGGTTGGTTCAAACATAAGTAACTCAATAAATATAATACACAATATAAATACACTAAAGTACAGAAATAAAATAATCATCTTGATTGATGCTGAAAAAACATTTGACAAAGTTCAACATGCCTTCATGATACACATTCTGGAGAGGTTAGGAATAGATAGAGAAAACTTCAAAATAATAAAAGTTATATACAACAAAACTAGAGCCAACATTATATTAAATGGAGACACACTAGAATGTCCTCTAAAATCATGCAGATTCCCATTCTTCCCTCTTTTATTTAATATAGAGATCAAAGTCTTACCTACAGCAATTGGACAAGAAAAAACGTAGACAAGAATAAAATAGGGGAGGAAGAGGTCAAACTGTCTTCATTTGCAGAGGACATGGTTCTATACTTAAAAGATCCTATAGAAGCTACTAGAAAATGTCTAAATCTTATAAAACACAGTAAAGTTGTAGGATACAAAATCAACTAAAAACTATAACCTCTGCTCTCAGAGAAAGAAACTAGGAAATTTCCCATTCAACACAGCACCAAAAATTAAGTACCAAGGAACATAAAAAGACAAAGCCCTCTAGAATAAAATCTTTAAGACACTGACAAAGGAAATCAAAGAAGATACTCAACTATGAAAAGACCTCCCATGCTCCAGGACTAGCAAAACCAGTATTGTGAAAATAGCTATACTATCAAAATTATCTATAGATTTAATGCAATGCCTATCAAAATTCCAACATCATTTTTTCACAGAACTAGAAAACAAAACAACCTAATATTTCATATGAACCATGAAAGACCACAAATAGCCAAAACAATTCTATAGGGTAAGAACACAGTTGGAGGTATCACAATACCTGACCCTCAAATTATACTACAGAGCTATGGTGATAAAGATAGCTTGGTACTGGCATAAAAACAGACACATAGACCAACAGAGCAGAATAGAGGACCTGGAAATAAACCAACAAAGCTTTGTCCACCTAATTCTTTTTTTTACATTTTAATTAATTTTTGTTTTATGTGTATGAGTGTCTGTATTTGTGTAGGTGCACTGTGTCATGCAATGTCTGCAAAAGCCAGAAGAGGGCATTGGATCCCGTGGAACTAGGGTTACAATCAGCTGTCAGCCACCATGTAGGTGCTGGGATTTGAACCCAGATCCTCTGCAAGAGCATTCCAGTGCTTTTAACTGCAGATCCATCTGTCTAGCCCCTGCCCATCTAATTCTTAATAAAGGAGGCAAATATATCTATAATACTGAGACAGCCTAGTCAAAAATGGTATTGGAAAAACTGAATTTTCACCAGCAGAAGAAACTAATTAGAATCGAATCAAAACTTTCACATTGTACAAAAATCAATTCAAAATGGATCAAAGATCTTAATTTTAAAACTTGAAACTCTGAAACTCCTAAATGAAAATATAGGGACTAATCTTCATGCCATCGGGGTAGGCAAGAGCTTTCTGAATAGCATCAGTAGCACAGAAATCAGCCACAACTGTTAACAGATGGGACTATATTAATTAAAAAGTTTCCACAGCTAAGGAAAATATCAGCAGAGCACAAAGCCCACAGAATGGAAGAAAATCTTCACTACCTACGCATCAGACAAGGGCTCAGTGTCACACTATACAAAGAACTTCAGTAAATAAATACCAAGGAAATAAAATTACCCATCAACATAGGGCCTACTAATTGCATAGTCTTCAGAAAAATAAATACAATGGCCCAAAACTATTTTTAAAAAGTGTTCAACATCTCGGGGCTGGAGAGATGCCTCAGCGGTTAAGAGCACAGACTGTTCTTGCAGAACAAGTGTCCGTAACTCGTTTCAGAGGATCCGACAGCCTCTTCGGTCCTCCGTGGGCATTGCATGACACAGGTGCACTTACCTACATGCAGGCAATACACGCATACACATTAAAAATAATAATAATAATAAATAAAATATTTTTTTCAAAGTGTTCAACATCTCGAGTCATCAGGGAAATACCACTTTACTTACCCCAGTCAGAATGACTATTATCAAGAAATCTGACAATTGTTAGAGAGGATGTGGAGAAAAAGGAACCCTTATTCATCGCTGATAGGAGTGCAAATTAGTACAGCCATTTTGGAAATCCGTTTGGAGGTTTCTCAAAAATAAAAAAACAGAGGTACCACATGACCCAACTATCTCACTATGGGGCATGTTCCCAGAGAACTCCATATATTACAGAGATATTTGTACCCCCCCCCCTTGTTTATTGCTGCTCTGTTTGCTACAGCAAGGAAAAGGAAGCAACCTAGTTGTCCATCAGCAGATGAATGGATAGTGAAAATTTGATGCATATGTAATGGAATATTACTCAGCTCTAAAGAAAAAAGAAATCACAAAATTCACAGCAAAATGGAAGTATCTAGAATGCATAATATTAAATGAAGTTACCCAATCTCAGAATGTTAAAAAGAAAAAAAAATTCCCCTTATATCAGGATCCTAGTCTATAATGTATACATGTATATGCATAAACAAATGTATCTGCAGGTATTCTATAACCTTTAGATTCCAGAACAAGAAAGGGTAATTTGAAAGAAAAGAGGCCTAGTTTTTTGCTTTCTTTCATTGTGAATGTGTGAATTCAACTTTCTGCAGTAGCAGGAACCATTTCTGCATTCCACAAGAGTCCAATACGTGTTGCCTCTTTCAGGCAGTGATTGTGAGAACTGGGCTTCCTTTTTGATCCACTGACCATTGGCACTGTGGGACTTGGACGTGAGTGGACACTGAATGCAGGTTTCCCATTGGACTGCTTGGAAACTCTTTTTTGTTGTTAAATTTGTTTTATGACATGCAAAATTTCCCCTTTTCCTTCTGTTTGAAACTGTTTCAAGTATTTCTATTATAGTGTTACTTAACATATAAGTTCTGTTGCTGTGCGTGGAATACAGTATGGCTTTAACAAAAACCATATTCGAATGAATTCTAAATGTATATCATATTTAGCTATATGGCAGAAAATAAACTTAAGGATATGCATATGGTATTTTGCAATGATAATTTTAAATAAACTGAAACCTAATGTAAAAATAACCATTACCTACCAAAACAAAAATGATAGAAATCCCACTGTTTGTAACACACCTGATTAAAGTATAGGACTTCAGTAGCACAAATATCAGGATGGAAGAAATGGAAGAACACTGTTGAACGTTCTCCTGTAAAATGGGAAGTGAGATAACACAGTCAAAAGTACACTATTGTATGTAAAAACTGTATACTGTAAATGCTAACGTCACCAGTAAAGAACACTAGAAGGCCTAATAAGCTGGTCATGAAGATAAAACACAATCAGAAGCTTAACTAATCAGGAGAATACAGAAATATAAGAAAAACATTAGCAAAGAACAAACAGTTCAGGTAGTGGTCCAGACACACATGTTTCCTGTTCTTCACTTCAGTTTCCTTATCAGTACACTGATAGGCTCAGGCTAACAATACCATCCAACTCCTGCACATAATGAGATTCTTCTGTCAGTAGGATTACACTATGATATTATTCCTCAATTCTCTTTTCAACTTAAAAATTATTTTTGAAATTCCACCTAGCAGTCAAATAATCTTCATTTTTAGCTGCATTT
>NW_008355775.1:2540679-2554152 GCF_000622305.1 Nannospalax galili
TGTTCTTTGGGTAAGAATGCCATGATGCAATAAAACTCTACCAGTAATTTAAGGAAAAGAGAATCATATAAAAGTTATACATTAAATTAGATATAGTAGACATTTTCTTAAAACACTTTATTATTTTTTATTTCATGTGTATCAGTGTATTGTTTGCATGCAGGTAGGTGTACCTGTGTCATGTAATGCCTGCAGAAGTCAGAAGAGGGCATCAGATACACTGAACCTGGAGTTATAGACAGTTGTTAGCCACCATGTGCGTGCTGGGCATCAAACCCAGGTCCTCTGCAACAGCAGCCAGTACTCTTAACCTCTGAATCATCTCCCCAGTCCTCAAAGTTGACATTTTCATAATGTTGAATCTCTTTGCTTCATTCTCAATCCTTAGCCACTATTTTATTCTTTTTAAAGTGTTATTTCAGTTTCACAATCTCTCAATAAATTGCACCTAGGCATGATGTATTATATTTTTAAGTATTACTGGATTCAAAGAAGAGGAAAGCAAAGAACAAATGGGACAAACCAATTGAAAGAAAGATGACAGAGGTAAACTCGTCATATAACTGATCATGCTACAGAAAAACCATCCAAGACAACACATTCAACAGAGAAAAGAGAGTGACTACATTCCTAGAGGGTAAACCACTTGCTTTAACATGAAAAAAAAATCTAAACCACTTTAAATTCATTTCCTTTAAAACAATTGAATTTAATTTACTACGTGGTAGAATCAATGGTCAAATGTGCAAAAATTCATGCTTGAATCCGAAGTAGTAAAAACACATTTGCTGAAAACAAAGGCTTTTTTCTGCTCTTGTATGCAAACATGTCTCTTCTTACCTTGCCATACCAAAAACTTCTCATGTTCTCAAAGGGACAAATCAAAATAAATGGAAAGCAAATATTAGCGAATCCTAGCTTTCCAAGACTTTATTTTTTTAAAAGACAGCCGTTTTATCATTGCTCTGAAGAAAGCAAGTATCTTCACATGTGAACAAAGCTAATGCATGAAACCAAGAATAGGCATGAAAAATAAGAACATTACTTTGGTCTAGAAGGCAAAGAAAGCATTTATTTTACAAATAATTAGTACAGCTAAGAAGACTATTTATAGTAATATGTTATTTTAATAAGAATTAAGGACCTGAAGAGATGGCTTGGTGGTTAAGAGCACCAATTGCTTTTGCAGAGGACCTGGGTTTGATTCCCAACACCCACATGGCAGCAAACAACCGTCCATAACTCCAGTTCCAAGGGCTCCAAAGCCCTCTTCTGACCTCTGTGGGCATTGTACTACATAGGTACATTTACATACATGCAAGCAATGCACTCATACATGTAAAAATATAAAATAATAAAAGAATTAGGTAACAAAATTTTCTAATTCTTGTAAGCAAGAGTCAACAATGTGGTCTAAATAGGCAGGTTTTATTACATTTTTGAAAACCTGTTTTCATTTCTAGTAATCAAGCTAGATCTTTGAGTCTTCCTTCTTTTCTATTCTCTGCCAGATCTTTTTAAAGCTATTGAATCATTAACAGAATAGGGGGAGAAATTCCTGTGGAAGGATGTGCATTCTAAGAGGCTTGGTGTGCTTCATGGACGTTGGGAGTGGAAGGATCTGAGTCAAAGTGAGCACAAACTTGTATTCCTCCAAGAATCTCCCTCACCTTACTACAGCTGTTTTTCTCCCTCCTGGTTCTTTCTCTCTATCCTCTAAGTTTTTATTTTATTAGAGAGTTTTAAGAAAACTTAGAAAAACAAAGTGGATCCAGAGTGTCACTGACAAATCCTTAATTGGCATATTCTCTTTAAGGAAACAAACAAAAGAAAGAAACAAAAATGGGGGGAAAAGTCAAAAATTGGAATGATTTCCATGATGAAAAGATTTCCAATGACTACCTGAATTTATTTATTTCATGATTTAATTTTGGAGACTTAGTTTTGCTCAATAAATATTTTCAAATAAAGAATGCAATAGAAACATATATGAGTAAACATCACTTTAGGAGAGACAGAAAAAACCTAAGCATAGCAAAATAGTTTTAGGCAGAAAACAACTTAATTGTAAATACAGTACTAATGTTGCACACACAAATAGTTAAGGCCTATTTCATTCTCTCCATTGCATATCATAGGAAAATTCCCTAGGGACAACTGGACAAAGGAATGTGCTTTTTGTGGTTCTTAAGAATATCTCAAGTTAGCTTAAATAGCTCCCAAACACAGAAGAAAAGTTTAATTTACATAAAAATTATCAAAGAAAAAAGTTTAGCTTTTATAAACAAGACATATACAAGAGTGGTCAGCCTTCTAAGAAACCAGATCTGAGTTTACAAAAATAGTTTAAAAACAAATGGCTTCTTTTCTTCTATTTAAATATTAATACCATTAATAGTAGCACTAATATTTGTTGTTTATTAACAGGTAACTTATTGACTTGATTCTGATTATTCTATCTTGAATGGTTTTAAACCTTTTAGTAGTGCTCCAATTTTTAAAATACTCTTAGAATATAATATGATAGCTGTTAATTTCTGCTGAAATTTTCTGGAGACAAAAATATAAAAATAAAACAAAACCAAAATTTCTTCTATGCACACAGTCACAGACATATATCTTCTGTTCTCCTCGCTCTTCTTTCCTAAGGACACATGGATGCTCTGTTTGAGGCAGGGATATCTGTCTACTTACAGCAACTCCATTTGTTACAAAGAAAAAAATAAATAGGCCCAGTTTATATTTTCCTTCTAAAATATTAAAAATGGAAACCATCAGGGTGAGCAGAGGTAGCTGTAGAATAAACATGCTTCCTGTAGATAGTTCAGCTCTTTCTTGTTTGTTCCCCCAGGATGTGTCTAAGGGTAACAGTGAACTGCAGACACCACAGTTATCCACATGTGTTTCTCTGTGATGTTCTAACTTGCTGTGAGTGATGATGCTACAAGTCATGTCTTGCTCAGCATCAGCAACTCTTCTCCCAAGTATAACAGCCATAAGGAGTATGTGAAAATTTATTCTGGCTAATGTTTATAAAACACACTCACAGGGGATTGATAGCCCATTTTGTTTTCTCACAAGCACTCTTAAATTTCTTGTATAATTCTTGTATAAAACTGTCCCTCTATTACACCATTCCCATCTCTTCCCTTTAAGGAGCTTAGTTTTCTCTTAATGAAGGGGGGGACAAGAGAGCCTACTTGTTCTTACTCTGTGAAGAGCCAATGTGTTTCAACAAAGAAGGCCCTCCAAGGGCCATAACCTATGAACAGTAGTAGTATACCACTGGGACAGGCTGTCATGAGCTTAGATGGGAGTGGGATCACAAGTGCCCATCCACCAATAAAATCTGGTTGTAGAGGGGGATAGAGGAGGCCAATGTTCTTAAGCTTTGAAATAAAGATGAAAATCTTAAAAGGGGGCATTAAGCTGTGCTTTGTCCTCTGTCTCCAGGATGGTAACGGTCTCCCCTCAGTAACATGGTTTATTTGAAGGGTGATCAGATTACTCAGAGTCCCAACCAGGGCAGTTTTTTTAAAGAGTTGGGTGTGGCATCATTGAAAATTACTCTGAGATAATAAGACTAATCAGGAGTAGCACAGGGAAGACATAATGTCCCCTCAACCTACTTAGTTAAAAGTATGTCAGCTCTTAGGGCAGTTCATCCATCTGCAAATCATTTTCAACTATTTACAAAGTCTTACATCTGCTTTCATTCTTTTGTTCTTCTATAAACCAAGTCTATTTTTGAGGTTCTTTTCCTAGTACAATGGAGTTGACTTCATGTTGCACAAATTAAAAGTCTGCTTTGGACATTGTCAAGGCTGGAGAAGAGAAAGGTATTTCTCTTTAGGGCTGTGTGTAAGGTATACCACAGTAGCTGACGTACATATGGTCTTCTAACCTTTGATTTGTTCTTTGTTAAAGATTTAAAGAGAAAAGCAAAAGGAAAAACAATCCTTCCTGTTTTGAGCCATTTAGTAACATATTTGGACAGATCAAGATACATGTGAGAGTATTGTAGATGATACAAAGGAGCACAGCTGGGCTTGCTTCAGAATAAAACAGAAAGCTCTTCCAAACCTCAGCCAGTCATCCAAATTGGCTGTGCTGATGTGGCACACTGTATCCAGTGAGGTCTATGGGCAAGTAATGCTCTGGGAAGAGAGTTCCAGGACTATTTGGGAAATAATATGTGAGCTTAAGTTGGAATAAACTTTTGACATTTTTTCATATCTGGGAAAGACTTTATAAGTCATCTTTTTAACTCTTGAATTTTACAGATAAGGAAACTGAAGCCCAGAAATGTAGAGGGATTTGCCTGCTCTAGCAGGATGTAAAAAAATGTTTCCTGATTCGTTTTTCAAATCTCTGAAACAGTCTGCTTGTTTTGCAACTCCGAAGGCACTATTCACATGGACTGCTATGACTCGATTTAGAATGTATCTCTTATCGAGGTCTTCATTACATTTTGAGTTAGTTCAAGATCAAACTTTTGATTATCCTAATTTGCAAATTCATCACACGAGCTAGGTTATTAGCTTTAATTTCAGTTCTATGAACTACCAGGAAAAACTTGGGGAATAATTTCTGATTGTGGTTTCTTCCTTTGCAAAATTGTGGGTTGAACTGGATGAAGTTCTTTCAAAGGTCTTTTCAACTCGAGTTCCCTATTAGTCAATGTCTGATTTCACTATTCATTTTAAATGAACCATATGAGTTCATTTAAAGGATATATCCAGTATAAACCCCAAAGCTGTATGAAGCTAGCAGAACAGCATGTGAAAATGTCATAGGGTTTATCACTATTATTATTATTGTTGTTGTTAGTAGTAGTATTGCTTTCCCTTCTCAATTCTCCTGTTTCTTCACCATTTCTTATATTTATTTTTGTTTCAATTTACTTTAAGATTTCCTCAACATAACACTTATTCTCTTTCCAATACAAGATCATATAAAGTAAAATTAATGTTAATATCAAATTAACAATAAATACTCCTTTGGATTTAATAAGTGCAATTTGTTTTTCCTTGGATAGTCAAATGTTTATAGGAAAAGGCATAGATGCAGCATATGACCAGACATTCAGCTGTAGATCTATGGTCGCTGAGACATTACTTTGGCCCTCATAAACATTCATACATGAAAAATTGTTCATGGCCAGCAAGAATGCATTTTCTTTCAGAAGCTGAAAATCAAAACTGACTAAGTTTACCAGGATATGGGGAAACCTGGAGACCTTGAGTGTTCTTCACAGACAAAATTCAGAATTGGGTTGTAAAAAAAATTGTTATGAAAAAGAATAATGCAAAGACTTTTACATACCTTAAACTTTATCCACTTTAGCAATTTTTAGGGTTTTCATGAGGAAAAGAAAATTAAATACTTCAGGCTATGTAAATGTAGCTTTGAACCAAAAGCAACAATAAAATGCCCTATGTCCTAGTTTTTTTTTTCAATATATATGCAGAGGGGAAACAAGTTGAAAAACAAAATGAAATTATTTATATTTTCTTGTTAGACTTTGTAGATAGTTTGCAGCTATGTTTTCCATGGAGAATTTACAGCCTTACAATAGTACTTAGGGTAGCTAACTTTTCTACAAATATGGGACCTCAGTTCTCTTGACACAGTGAGAACTTCTCAGCATTCAGCACTTCTGTGAGGAAACAAACTCCTGTTTCATTTCCGTATTAATCAAAAGATTTGGACTTTGGAGAAAGATGGATTTTAATTATGCAAAGGAACACCATCTCTTGCTTTTCTGTTGATTTTGCATGTATAGATTTCTGATTATATGCTAAAGATGTCATTTTCTCTGGTTTCCTTATACTTAGAAGAGCTAAAATATATAGGAGCAAAAAAAAATCCCTTTAGTCTTCCATTGCAAAAAACAAGTAGAATAAATTTAACTGGACAAAATTGCTGTTCTAAAATATACTGTGATCTGTGTTTTCATTGATCAACCCACTTTAAAGAAAGTCATCAACTTATCTATCAAACCTAAACATTTACAAAACTATCAGACACTATTATCAATGGAAGTAGGTATAAACTCAACCATTGACAGAATTCTGATTGATGTATGCATAATTATAAATCTTGACTAAAGAACTATGGCTATAGGCAACAAAAGTAAAAGTTGATGAATTGAACTACATTGAAATATCTGTACCTCAAAGGACAGCATCCATCAGATGAAAAACAACCCAAAGATTAAAAGAAAACATTTGCAAATCACACATCTGGTAAGACTGAAATCTACAGTATATAAAGAGTTCATATAACTCAACAACAAGAGAACATCAACATCAAATATTAAATGAAATATATAAGCAAAAGACATGAATAAATTTTTCTCCAAAGATGACATACAAATAATTAATAAATATATACAAAATTCAGTAAAATATTCAACATTCTTGATCATATGAGAAATACAACTAAAAAGCACAATATGTAGTCAAGAAAACTACCATGCAGGCTAAAACAGGAAATAGCAAGGATGTGAAGAATGGAGCTCTTGAGAACCATTACTGTGACTGTGAAATGGTATAGCTGCTCTAGAAGGTGGTATGGAGTTTCCTCAAAAAACAAACTAAAAATGTCATATGATTCAGTAATACTACATTTAGGTATGCATCCAAAAGAATTGAAATCAGGGTCTTGAGAAAACATCCGCACACCTATGTCTATATCAGTATTATTCACAATAGCAAAATGATAAAATTAATAAGTATTCATCAATGCATAAATGCAAAACAAATTCTCTCTCTCTCTCCCCCCCCTCTCTCTCTAATATAATAGAATACTATTTGTTCCTAAAAGGAAAGAAATTCTGACAACATAGATGCTATACAAATCAACCTTGGAGAGTCTATGTAAAACAATAGTCACAAAAAGTCAAACACTGTATGACTCAACCTATACGGTTTCTAGAGCAGTCAAAGGCATATAGAAAGAAAGTAGACATCTGAATAATATCCCGTTGGTAAGTGTACTACACCTTCATCCACCATTCATCAGTTGATGGCCATCGAGGCTGTTTCCATTTCCTGGCTATTATGAAATGAGCAGTAATGAGCATGGATAAACAAGTATTTCAATAGTAGGATATAGAGTTTTGGAGGTATATGTTGGGTCATATGGTAAACCAATTTTTAGCTTTTTGAAGACTTTCCACATTGATTTCCATAGTGGCTGCACCAGTTTGCACTACCACCAGCATTGGATGAGCGTTCCCCTTTCCTCACACCATCATCAGCATTCGTCCTTGTTTATTTTTTGGATCTTAGCCATTCTGAGTGGGATAAGATGAAATTTCAAAGTGGTTTTAATTTGAATTTCCTTGATGGCTGAAGATGTTCAATATTTTCTTAAGTATTTCTCAACCGCTTGCATTTCATCTTTTGAGAACTCCCTGCTCAGTTCCTTGCCCCATATTTTAATTGAGTTGTTTTTTCACTAGCTTTTTAATGTTTAGATTTTTGAGCTCTTTGTATAATCTAAATACTAATCATCTGTCAGAGTATAGTTATTAAAGACTTTTTCTCATTCTGTAGGTTGTATTTTCACTCAAATGAAGTCCTTTGCTGTACACAAACTTTTTGTTTCATGAGGCCCCATTTGTTAATTGTTGAACTTAATGCTTGTAGTATAAGAATCCTGTTCAGAAAGTCCTTTTCTGAAAGTATTTCCTACTTTCCTCTCTATCTGATTCAGGGTATTGGGTATGATGTTGAGGTCCTTGGTCGATTTGGAGTTGAGTTTTGTGGGTGATGAGACATAGGGAATCTACCTTCATTCTTCTACATGCCACTATCCAGTTTGACCAACATTATTTTCTGAACATGCTGTCTTTTCTCTAGTGTATAATTTTTGTACCTTTGTCAAAAATCAGGTGGCTGGCTGTAAATGCATGAACTTAAATCTGGGTTCTCGATTCTATTCCATTGATCAATTTGTCTGTTTTTATGCCAGTACCATGCTGTTTTTATTACTGTAATTTGCAGATAAACGGATGGAACTGGAAACATTCATTCTGATTGAGGTAACTCAGACCCAGAAAGACAAATGCAACATACATTCTTTCTCATAGCTGGAAGGTAGCTTTGAGATCTTAGATATACACATTTTGATTGTAAAGTCCAGAGAGGTCAGGAAACAAATAAACAACCAAGTGGGGTATTTCATGGGAGGGAGAGAGAATGCAGTGATATAAGGGAGCACAGGGGAATAGAGAGTGGGAATAGTTAATTGGTATGGGGAATGAGAGGGCAGGGCAGAGGAGAAAGTATTGGGAAGGTTAGTTAATACAAAGGCCTTTAGAAAAAGCCATGTGGAAACCTACTACTATAGAAGCTTCTTAAACTTTATGAATATACATTGTAAAATGAGATTAAAAGGAGTTACCTTATAACAGGGGGACATTGGTCCTACTAGATACCATAAGCTAGCAAATAAAAACTCCAATACCTGGAAAGGACTTCCTTTTTGAAGCTGTTGACGAGGGGCCCCATACATCCCCAAATAATACTGACTATTGCCCCTTCTCTTGGTCACCCACGAGAACTTCAAGGTTAATATCCTACTGCTGAAGACACTACATACATGAGCCATAGAAAAAGCTGGGAGAAATCAAGATGGTACTGACTTAAAATCTTCATCTCTACTGCCTAGTCTTCATAGTGCTGGAAGGTGCTATGTACACTACCAGAAGAAAATATTAATCATTAACCTTACACAGCTAGGATGCTCCAACAACTGGCCTGGCAAGATATGACCTCTGGTACAATAGTGGCAGGGATATAACTGGATTTAAAGTCTGGATCATAAGACGAAGACCATACCTGATACTGATATTAAGCATAGGAACATGTGGCTAGACATGCCACAGAGCCCAATACTATTATTCAGCAAAATATAGCATTAAATCAACTTCTAATGACTTATTGTTATACCCATAGATTAATGCCTCTGTCAACTCACCAGAGAAGCTTCTTATTCAGCAGATGAGGATTAACACAGAAACCCATAACTGGCTAATGTGCAGAGAATAAGAGACTACAGAGTTATTCTCTCTGAATTGGACACGTATAGGAAACTCTGCCTCCAAAGGCTCAGGGATCATTGTGGAAAAGGTGGCAGAAAGATTGTACAAGCCAGAGGTGGTGGATGACACAGAGAATCAGTTTTTCAAACAGTTGGAAAGATATTCATGAGAACTCACAAATATGGTGACAGCATGCAGGAGCTCAAGTCAGACAAAATCCTAGCATAGATGTGGTGAAGTCGATAGGAAACTTCAATTCTTCTTGAGGAACTATTAGCAACTGATAGTTGCTGGGAGGAGGAGAGACATTATCATTTGAGGGTGAGACTCTTGGTAGGTTAACGAGGCTCTAGTGGATGGATCCACACTGGAGGATATTTGGGGATGCAGTTTGACTCTCTAGACCTTAATACACACACACACACACACACACACACACACACACACAACTGAATACATGAAATTAGGTGGGGGAGTGCAGATAAGGAAGGGGATCTAAATACAATCAAAATATATTGTATGAAATTCACAAAAGTTCAATAAAAAATGAAAAAAGAGAAATTTCAGTGTAAAAACATTTATAAAAAGAAAGTAGAGTGATGGTCACCAAGAGATGCAGAGAGAAAACTGTCTAATGGGCATAGCATATCAGTTTTATAAGTGGAAATGGTATCAAAACTAGCTACGCAATGCTATGGGTGTACTTATCAGTACTGAATTGTGCACTTTAAAAAATGTTAAGATGGGGCTGGAGAGATGGCTCAGTGGTTAAGAGCGCTGGCTGCTCTTGCAGAGGACCCAGATTCGATTCTCAGCACCCACATGGTAGCCAACAACTGTCTGTAACTCCAGTTCAAGGGCAATCAAATAGCCTCTTCTGACCTTTTGGGCACTGCAACACATGGATGTACTTACACATGTGTAGGCAGTATACTCATACAGATAAAATAAAAATAATAAATAAAATATTTTTTAAAATGTTAAAATGATTAGGCATGGTTGTGTATAATTGCCCAGAGGTCTGGAGACTGAGGCTGGGAAATCCAGAGTTTGGAGGGCTGTACATTTCCAAGCCAGTGTGAACTATATAGTGAGACCCTGTCTCAAAAACAAAACAAAACAAAACAAAGACAGAAAGAAAGAATTAAGATGATAAGTTTTTTATGTGTATTTGAACAAAAGTTTACAACACTGGGACAAAGAGAACAGCAGCATCAACAGCAGTGGTTGCAAACTGTAGCTTTTCAGTCAACTACTAAGTCTTTCTTTGTTGCTTTATATAATATTATTAAAAGTATTGGGTCTGGAGAGATGGCTCAGTCGTTAAGAGCACTAACGGCTCTTGCAGAGGACCTGAGTTTGATTCCCAGCCCCTACATGGTGGCCAACAAACATCTGTAACTCCAGTTCCAGGGGATCTGATGCCCCTCTTCTGATCTCTGTGGACTTTACATGGCACGAGTGCACTAACATACATGTAGGCAATACACTCATACACATAAAAAATAAAAATAATAAATAAAATATTTTTAAAAGTATAGACATTACCAAGTTTGTAAAATATGTTAGGCTATAGTAAAATGTGAGTAAAGGAAAAAAACTTACTGAACAACCACAAAAAATTAAAAATAAGAAATTGAAGCTATTCTTTCAGTCAGTGAGATAACAAAGGAAGTAAGCTTAAGCAAAGAAATAGAAAATGGTCTGTTCAATAGAAATGGTAATGAACTGCTAAGAACCTGGCCTTGGGATCAACAGAACAGAGGATTAAACACAATGTGGGTTTCTCTTATTTTCTTTCACATCTTTTATTATTAATATGTGTTTTAGTGATTTAAGAAACTCTGGTAATAATAGGTTCTTTTATTTGGTACTTCTACCAACAGGCATTTCAAAGACTCCTCAATTCTCTGGTAGCTGGGACCTTTTCGCAAAACACTATTTCTTCCTACTTTAGGCTCACCAGAAATGCTGAAGACTGAACACATTTCTGAAGAGTGATCTAATGGTTCCTAAGTGACTCATTCTCTGCTCCTGTGGTTCAGAGTTGCACTTGAATTTGAACCACTCCTGGGCCATCAATCCAGCCTTTGTGCTGGCCAAGGTCTAGAAGGAGGAGCACTGACTGAGAACACACTCCACCCTGTTCACCCAAAGCATAGCCTTTTAGCCAGCTCTCACTGTGAGCCCGGAGTTTACTCCTCTTTCTTTAAGACTCATTTACTCATCAAGTTCTGGAGTGAGCAAATATCTTTCTGCTTATGAGCATTATGGGTATTAATTTGAGCATGAGACTTCCTAAGTCAAATCAGATATAAAATCAATTTTCAATTAATATGCCCTGATGCCTTCAACTACCAAGAGTTAACAAAGAGTAGCACATGCCCTAGCTTGTAAAATCTCAGAAACAAACTCCAATTGCATACAATAAAAAGATCATGATCCTCTGAAACTGATTTGTCCCATCAGTCTTTCAAATGTTTTTTGTTTGCTTGTTAAACTTTGAGGTTAGGAAAAGATGTGCCTCTTTCCCTAAGCTGGCTCTTGACCATAGTAGAGAGCGTGTCCCTTCCAGTGCTGTTGAGTACCCTTCTTGGGGATGAATCTACTCTAAGCAGACTCAGGGGCATAGCAAACACGCTGGTGGCAAAGTCTCTGGTTGAATCCTGTGATAGATTTTTGAAAAGAGTTTATGGTTTCTTTCCATGGTTCTTCACTTATTTGTATTTTGCTGTTTAAAACATTTAGATTTTAGAGTCCCATTGAGTGTTCCAACTCTGTGCCATGTTTATATGTTTGTTCACATTCTTGTTAAAAAAATGTTATTTGCATCACAACCAAAGAAAAAATACAGTGAGGTTTTATTTTATTTGGATAGAATTTCCTGAGCCCCAAGGGAATTTGAGCTAGGGTTGGCGGTTTACACAATGCATGCTGTATAAATGTTAAAGCACAATGAAGGCATGGACAGACACTGAGTCCACACACCACAAAGGCTGCAAATCTCTACCAGGAAGGTCAGCATGTCTGTACCCAAGGCATTGTCAATGACCTTCCTGAAATACCCAGTTCTTTCCCTTTGAAGAAAATGCTTCATGAGCTCGCGATGTGCCAGTGTCTCAAGCAATGTGTGATTCGCTGTGCTAAGTGATTCCATTCTTCCCTTATGGAACAAGTAATGCATTGTAACCCCTCACAGAAAACTCCAGCTGTCCCTTTACACGCCTGTCTTTTTGGCAAAAGTTCAGATTTTTTTCCCTTTGAATAGTCATAATTCATAGAGTGAGCCAGACACACAGATTTCTTCTTCCAAATGACTGTTTCTTTGGCTATCTTATCCCAAATTGCTCCCTGCAAACCCACCCCTCCCCACTGGTAAACTGGAAGAAACGAGCTTCATGAACGAGTGAATATAAGATTTTTTTTAAAAAATCACTTTTTGAGACATGTTTTTTGCCAATTTTGATTCAAGTCAATAGCAAAATTGCGTAAATCGGTTATTAGGAGCTGCAGGTGTGCTTGGAGAGGGGGAAGGCTTCTTGTTCAGGAACTGTAGATAATCCCTCTTATAAAACTTCCATAGTTGTAATTTTTTCTCATCCCCTGGGGAAATGCTATAAGCAAGAAATCACATATGTGCATTAGAAGTGAGGTGATAAGCCAATTTTACTAGACAGTACTTTTGGGAAATGACAGTGAGTTTTGAAATTACGTTGACTCTTCAAAAATATCTGATTTATTTGAAGTAGGTTTTTTTAACCAATGCTTAGGATACATGATGGACTCATTCTGTGCTATGGGTAAGCATCTTCAGAAATAATGCTGTTTGAACTGCAGGAAGTCTCTATTTCCTGTCCTGCCATGTACTATGAGGAAAACATCTGAGCAGAAGCTTTGTTTGCTTCTTCCCTTTTTTTTTTTTTTTTTTTTTTTTTTTGTCACTGAGCTGTGCTTTAGAACCTTTCTGAGGCAGTGGCAGGTAGGAAAAGAACTAAGAAAAGTTCCTTCAGAAGCTCCATGTTAACATACCTCCCCTTCTATACAGCAGAACTGACGTAGATCAGGGTTTGAGAAGCAGTTCTATTATTTTTTAAAAAAATTATTTATTTAATGATCATATAATTAGAAGAAGCATTTCATGACAACAGCGTTGATATATTCAACAACAATTTCCAGAGCTAAGATGCATCTCTTTCAAGATTTGCTGTAAATTTTTAGGTTTACAGTTGAACCAATACAGTTATACAATATTGTACTCAGTATTAAACCCTTTAGGACATAAAATTAAATAAGGTTTTAACCTTTAAAAAAGATCTCCGTTTCATTATTAAAACACACAGTTTAACACAGAAAAATTCATTTTTAATGCAAGTGACAGTCAGATGCTTGCACATGCGTTTCTGATCTTTACATGTCTGATT